>NC_140963.1:36348064-36355564 GCF_056783735.1 Eptatretus burgeri | reverse complement strand
AGACACGCACAGACGCCGACACGCACCGACGCCGACACGCACCGACGCCGACACGCACCGACGCCGACACGCACCCACGCCGACGCGCACCCACGCCGACGCGCACCGACGCCGACGCGCACCGACGCCGACGCGCACCGACGCCGACGCGCACCGACGCCGACACGCACCGACGCCGACACGCACCGACGCCGACACGCACCGACGCCGACACGCACCGACGCCGACACGCACCGACGCCGACACGCACCGACGCCGACACGCACCGACGCCGACACGCACCGACGCCGACACGCACCGACGCCGACACGCACCGACGCCGACACGCACCGACGCCGACACGCACCGACGCCGACACAGACGCGCCGACGCCGACACAGACACGCCGACGCCGACACAGACACGCCGACGCCGACACAGACACGCCGACACAGACACAGACACGCCGACACAGACACGCCGACGCCGACACAGACACGCCGACACAGACACGCAGACGCCGACACAGACACGCCGACACAGACACAGACACGCCGACACAGACACAGACACGCCGACACAGACACGCCGACGCAGACACAGACACGCCGACGCCGACACAGACACGCCGACACAGACACGCCGACACAGACACAGACACAGACACACCGACGCAGACACAGACACACCGACGCAGACACAGACACGCCGACACAGACACGCCGACGCCGACACAGACACGCCGACGCCGACACAGACACGCCGACACAGACACAGACACGCCGACACAGACACGCCGACACAGACACGCCGACGCCGACACAGACACGCCGACGCCGACACAGACACGCCGACGCCGACACAGACACGCCGACGCCGACACAGACACGCCGACGCCGACACAGACACACCGACACAGACACGCCGACACAGACACGCCGACGCCGACACAGACACACCGACACAGACACGCCGACACAGACACACCGACGCCGACACAGACACGCCGACGCCGACACAGACACACCGACACAGACACGCCGACACAGACACACCGACGCCGACACAGACACGCCGACGCCGACACAGACACGCCGACGCCGACACAGACACGCCGACGCCGACACAGACACGCCGACGCCGACACAGACACGCCGACACAGACACGCCGACGCCGACACAGACACGCCGACGCCGACACAGACACGCCGACGCCGACACAGACACGCCGACACAGACACGCCGACACAGACACGCCGACACAGACACGCCGACACAGACACACCGACGCAGACACACTCACACCCACACCGACACACGCGCACAGTCATTTATTGGTATAATAGTTATTTATTTAGTTATTTATAATTATTTTTATTTATTGTTTATGGTGTAACATTGTTAACGGTGTCCTCAAAGTTTGTTCCAATTTGTTTCTAATAAGAAAAATTAAAGCGGAACAACACTCTGGGGACACCCTGTACTTTGAAAATTTTTGCTGAAATTGCCGTTTATTGTTTTTCCTCAGCACTCCATTTGGGCATGTCAGGCACGAAAGAGCTTCACGCCAGCTTCTGCCTCGTGTGTCTGCTCAGTGCCGTGCTATTTCGCGGGCACTGCTGCCACGGTGAACATAACCATGCACAGCACCTGACTCTGCAACCCGGTGAAACGGACACACTCGGTCTTGATGAAAGGGGCCAAGGAAACCACTCGCATGATGCTCATGGCCACGGAGACAATCCCCAAGGTGGCACTGAGCTTCCAGATAATGGCCACTTGCAGACTGTTTCTTCCTTGGTCGACTCTGACAGAGACGGGCATTTTGTAGCGAGTGCTGTTAATGGTAACCACACTCAGAATGAATCTCGTGAAGATGGTTCATTACACAATAACACCAGTGATGACCATATTCATCCCCATTCTGATGAAGAAGATATCCACATTGAGCATGATCACAACCATTCCCGTCAAGCACCTCACCATGGGAACCATCCTCATCACCATCACAATGGCCATCACCATGGTAAACATGATGGACATGCACATCGTGGTAATTACCACCACGGTGGCCTCGATCGAGCCCATGAGGTTCATAATCGTCAACTCGATGACAGAGGACATAGACTCGGAGATAAACCCACAACTTATGTTGTTCAAGGGCGTAAAAGCCATGAAAACAAAGAACTGAACAGTGGGCACCACCATGGTGTCTCTCAACATGATTACCAAATCATCGATACCCCGTATATTGGGAGGGCAACCACCTTGGCACTCCATGAACACCGGAGATATCTACGATTGCTGTTCACGCGCTATGGCTCGGAAGATCGACTCAGCTTGAAGGGCTTGCAGAAACTCCTCAGCAGCCTTAGTTTGATTTCGCAAACTCAACATCTACATGAACATCATCACAGACATGGAAGCAACCATATACATGACCACAATCAACACCACCATCACCACGGTGCACATATGCTCCACCAAGAAGTAAGTGGGAAGCCTGAATATAATGTGTTACATGCCCATTATCATGAAGTTGTTTCTGAAATCATTGTGACATCTTATCTTGCTCAGAGTGACGTAGCTGCAAAACATTCGAGTCCTGATGGTGTCTCCCTCGGTGCCACTGCCACTCCATCGACTTTTACACTTGAAACAACCAACACTTTGCCAGTCACAACCCAATATGCTCCCACAATCACAACAATTGAATTGTCAAGACAAGCGGAAAGGAGGAGAAGGAAGAGAGGAGCTCTGAATGATGCTGTTTCACCCTCCAGCAAGTCGATAACAGTACCCAACAAGGTATTCCTTCTTTAAAGTGGATTCTTTATTGCTTTAAAAGCTCCTGCTTGTGTGTAATTTGGAGAGAGATTTCAGAGATACATCGGCAGTCATGAGACAATTGGAACATTCCATCATGTGAACATCCTACTTGGAAATTCATGATGTTTGCAAACTTATTAATCGGATTAAATATCTCATGTAATTAAAGAAAGCTTTCAGCCAATCAAATTGTACAGAGACCCAAATTGAAATTGCTTGTTAGAAGCAAGTTAATCTCAGCATTCTGCCATTTTGAATTACCTATCCTTGACAACTACTATTTTGGACCACTGCAAGTTCATTTTGATGTTTTCATCAATGAAGTGAAGGAATGGAAATATGTAACTACTTTCCTTTGCTGCAACTGCCTTTGACTACAGTAGTGTGACTGAGATTGGTGTTTTTGGCCACAGCTAACTTTCATTGTGCTTCTGCTTTTTTTTTGTTTTGTTTCAGGCCTTCCGTATAAACCTGTTTTCAAATAATGTTGCAAATGTGTATGAGCTTCATGAGCAAATCAGCTGTATCTACGTCGGATGTGAACCTGGTGGTAATAACCAAAAGGCTCATATAGGCATGCCAAACAGACCAACATTTGAATTATTATGCTACAGAATGGCCTTAATATATATTTTTTTTGTACACCTTGTCGAGGCTTGAATGAGAGGTAACACACAATGCACAGCAAGGGGGGCATGAGACAAGAGGGGTGGGAGTGGGAAGGACAAAACAGTGGGGAACAGAGACAGGAGATCTGTGGAAGGGAGAGGGATGGGTCGGGGACCATGGGGAATACAAGATGGACATTACAGGGACTTTCAGGAAGGAAAGCAGGGAATTTGAAGGGGGTGGACTTGGGTGGATTATCGGGGGTAGAAAAGATGGAGGATTTGGATGGGGGTGGTGAACAGCTGTTTTGAAGGCCTGGAGGGAAGAATGGGATTGAATAGAGTGAGGGAGTTTATTCCAAAGGCGGGAAAAAAGAAGAATGAAAGAGTGAAGGTGAGCAGTGATTCGTGATTTTGGTAGTTTTACCAGAAGGGGGTTGTTGGCGAACCTTGAGTGCCCTGTGGAAATGTGGTGGGGACAAATCGCAGAGAGCAGGGGGGGGGCGAGGCTGAAGAGGAGACTGTAGAAGACAGAAAGATCACCGACCAGCCTGCGGTGAGAGAGTGAGAGGCTCAAAGACTCAGCCTCATTGCGGGAGATGCCAATGATCCGAAATGCCTTGGTTTCCAGAGCGTGAAGCCGAGAAAGGTGGGAGGCAGAAGCACCAGCCCAGAGGGGAGAGCAGTACTCCATCAGGCTGCGGACGAAAGCTTTGCAAGTGGTCAGGAGCTTAGGGGGGCCGAGGAAGGACTTTTTACGACGGAGGATTCCTAGTCGGCGACTGGCTTTAGAGGCAAGGTTTTCAATGTGGCTTTCCCAGGAAAGGTAATGGCAGATAGTGAGACCCAGAAGCTTGAAAGAAAGGACTTCTTCCAGAGGATTGTCGAGAAATTGGATGGGGGGGTTTCTAAACGGTCCTTTCGGAGAGACATAGTGAGAGTGTGAGATTTGTCCAGATTGAAAGTCATGTTCCACGTGTTGGACCAGTTTGTGATTTTACCCAGATCTGCAGTGAGCGAAGAAGCTGCTGCTTGCCGATCTGAGGGATGACAGATGGTACGGCAGAGGGTGGAGTCATCAGCAAAGAGATATAGAGGATTTTCTCGAGAGTCGGAGAGATCATTGATGAAAACCAGAAAAATAACAGGGCCCAGAACGCCACCTTGAGGAACTCCAGCCTGGACAGGAAGAGGGGATGAAAGAACTCCATTTAGGGCCACACGTTAACTGCGACGGGAGAGGAAGTCTGCGAGCCATGAGTGGAGATGGCCTTGGATACCATAGGAAGAGAGTTTGGTAAGCAGGGCAGGGTGCCAGACCGTATCTAAAGCATGTGATATGTCCAGGGATATGGCTCTGATTTCATGTCCTGCATTGAGGACCTCCATCCATTGTTGGGAGAGCAGAAGCAGCATATCCAGGGTAGAGTGACCTGGTCTGAAACCAATTGATGATCGGAAATCAAGCCATTGCAGAAAAGGAAGGATTTAATGTCTGAAGCGATGATGGATTCCATAATCTTGCTGAAGATTGGCAGAAGGCTGATTGGTCTGTTGTTGCAGGGATCTGTTTTTGCACCTTTTTTATGCAGGGCAGTAATGTTTGCTGATTTCCAAGCAGATGGCAGATGACCTTGAGCAAATGAGAACGGGAATGGAACAGAGAGAGGGTGAGCAAGAGCAGAAGAGCAGGTTTTTCGGACACATGGTGGGCTGATGCCGTCTGGACCGGTTGCAGAATCAGAGTCGAGATTTGAGAGCAAGCTCAGCTCTCCACCTTGTTAGGAGAAAAGGACACATAGTCCAGGGACAGTTGGGTACGACTGGGTAAGGTGGATAGAGAAAGCGATGGGTTTTTGACATAAGATTTAGCTGCAAACACCGAGTTTAGGCATTCAGCCTTTTCACGTGCGGTGTCAGCAGTGCAGCCATTTGAGGTAAGGGAGGGGATGGAGGGGAACATACACCAGAAACAAGCCGGTAGGCGGACATGGGTAGTCGATCAAGTCGAATTTAGTCGTTTTTCAGCCTTTACTGGCGAACAAAAGCGTCCATAGCAACAGTTCTTTCTCACACATAACTAGGACATACCATGAACCTACCATACCAGTTTCATGTATATCTGTCTCATAGTCTCTGAGATATAACGAACTTTGTTTTTTTTTATTGTTTTGACCAGGGTTCATTCAAAGTCTATCTTCTCCGAGAGTTTTCATAGGATCCAGCTGGAAATGTTTGACAATATGTCTGAATGTACTGCCCACAGTCACTCGTGGGCCGATTTTTGCTTTTCGGAAAAAAAAAAATTTGAGATTTTTTTTTGAAAATTTCAAAGGTTCGTTGCTAGGCAACGGATGGGTCCATAGCAACGGTTCTCATTTGCACATAACTAGGTCATTGTATGAACCTACCAACCAAGTTTCATCGAAATCGCCATTGTGTTAACGGAGCACTGGACCGAACAGACATACATACATACATACATACAGACAGACAGACAAACATATCGACATAAATACTGATAATAAGGGTAGAATAGATCGACTGCCCAACAGATTTGATTAGATGCCACCAGGATTTTGAGGAGGGAGAGAGGTTTCAAAGTTCAGACTTGAGCCTTGAAAGATGTTTTCTGGCTCTCCTGAGGGTAGATACACACTTGTTCTGAGCTTTATGGAAGGAACTGAGATTACCCTCAGTTGGGTTTGCTTTCCATGTGGCATAGGCAAGTTGTTTCAGGACAACTGCCTCGCCACAAGCTTCAGTGAACCAAGGGCGGGAGGAAGGGAAGGAGAACTGAAGATGAGAGGGGATAAATCTGGGCATGAGGGAGAGCAAGTTTCTTTGAAAGAATTCCCAGGATGAGTTGATGTTGGAGAAAGTAGCGATAGGAGACCAGTCTATTAAATTTGATGGCTGATTGGAGACCCTGCCAGTTGGCTTGAGTGAAATGCCAGGCTCGACGGCGGTGAGGTGGTTCTCTGATAATTAATAGCCAGTGAGAAGTCCACTTTGACAAGGACGTGGTCAGAAGAACCGGTTGGAGCGGAGGAAGAGCAGCAGATATTGTCAGGGAAATTTGTCAAAATCAGATCTAGAAGAGATGGAGTACCATTGGTTGAGATCTGGGTTCGGGAAGGTGACCGATTGAGTCGGTCTCAATGAGTCGCAGAAAGCTTTTGCTGAAGTGCCTTGACAGATGAGAGAGGTACCCACACCGAGCCAAGTGGCATGATGACAATTGAAGTCGCCACATATGAGGAAGAGAGACTTTGGATGAGAAGATAGAAGTTGGTCCATGTTGTCGGATAGTGAGGTGTAGATTGAGTCATCACTGTTTGGTGGACGGTACAGTACACATATAAACATGAGGTGGGAGTGGAGGGGAAGCCATAGCCAGAGGTATTCCTGGGGGTGTGGGGGAGTGAGGGCAGTGCATGGAGAGTGAGGAATGGAGTCTTTGATGAAGAGAGCAACTCCTTCACCAGGATGAGACTCAGGTCTGTCATACTGGAGGAGGGAGTAACCAGGGAGAGATACTTGGGAGTCAGACACGTCTTGGAGGAGGAAAGTTTCTGTTCGGCAGATTATGTCTGGTTTCTCAGTGGCAACCTGTATGTAAAGATCTGAAAGGTTTGAGCGAAGGCCCCGGATATTTGAGGTCCACACTGTGAATGAAGAGGGAGGGGAGGAGGCTTTGGGTGCAGGGGGTGGGAGGGGAGGGGAGGGTAGGACAAGGGATGAGGGGGGGGAGGTAAGGAGGGTTGTTGAAAGAGTGTGGGGGATTGCAGAATAGCTTGGGGAGGGGGCCGGATGAGGAGGAGAAAATGCTGTGTGGTGCTGGTGGAGAGGGGGGACAAGAGAGGGAGCAGAAGGCAGTTGAGGATTTGAAGAGATGGAGGTGAGAGGGCAGTGGAAGGAGGCAGCTTTGTGAATGAGAGGGGGGAAACTTTGAGAAGTGTGAGTGAGGGGGGTGAATGGTGGCAGAAAGGTCAGCGGGGGGAGTTTTTGAGAGAGGTGGGTGGGGGGCTTGGAGGGAGAAGAGTGTGATGGTTGCTTTGAGAGTGAGGGGTAAGAAGGGTGA
>NC_140963.1:36328064-36345564 GCF_056783735.1 Eptatretus burgeri | reverse complement strand
AAAGCAGCCCATTTTCAAAGACATAATTGTGAGTGCTCCTCGAGAAAAACCCGCGGAGGAGTTTCAGGGCAATGGATGTGTGACGAAAATACAGAATAATAAAGAATTCCAGTAATAATAGTGAATTTGGCAAGGAATTGCCAAATACAATAATCATAAAAACGATCTCTTATTATGCTTCATCTTCCTCTTTCACACATGTCGTCCTCTTTACTGAATCATAATGCACTACTCTTCTACCATTTAAACAGACTGCTCTCAATTCGACCTCTCCTTCATACCTTGCCGAAAAAATCCAATTGTGACAGCGTTTCTTCTCTCCATTCTCTGAATTCGCCTTTATTGCATCAATCAAGAAACGTGTTTAATCGCATATCTGACCTAAAACTTAAAAAAAAAACCCGTTTGCTATGAATGTTCGCTTTCCATCAACCATTCTTTTTTTCCAATTATAGTGCCAACTCACCCCTCTCACCCCCTCACTCTCAAAGCAACCATCACACTCTTCTCCATCCAAGCCTCCCTCTCACCTCTCTCAAAAACTCCCCCTCACGTTTCTCCCACCATTCACCCCCCTCACTATTCCTTCTCAAAGTTGCCCCCCCCCTCTCATCCACAAAGCTGCCTACTTCCACTGCCCTCTCACCTCCATCTCTTCACTCCACCTCCTCAAATCCTCAACTGCCTTCTTCCCCCTCTCTTCCCCCCTCTCTTCCCCCCCTCTTCCCCAGCACCACAGAGCCTTTTCTCCTCCTCATCCGGCCCGCTCCCCGAGCTATTCTGCCATCCCCCACACTCTTTCAACAACCCTCCTTACCTACCCCCCTCGTCCCTTGTCCTCCCCTCCCCCTCCTCCCACCCCCTGCACCCAAAGCCTCCTCCCCTCCCTCTTCGTTAGCAGTGTGGACTTCAAATATCCGGGGCCTTCACTCAAACCTTTCAGATCTTTCCATACAGGTTGCCACTGACAAAGCAGACATAATCTGCCTAACAGAAACTTTCCCCCCCCAAGACGTATCTGACTCCCAAGTATCTCTCACTGGTTACTCCCTCCTCTGGTATGACAGACCTGAGCCTCCTCCTTGTGGAGGAGTTGCTCTCTTCATCAAAGACTCTATTCCTCACTCTCCATGCACTGCCCTCACTGCCCCACACCCCCAGGAATACCCTTGGCTACGGCTTCGCCTCCATTCTCACCTCATGTTTATATGTGTACTGTACCGTCCACCTTACAGTGATGACTCCATCTACACCTCACTATCCGAAAACATGGACCAACTTCTATCTTCTTATCCAAACTCTCTCTTCCTCATATGTGGCGACTTAATTTGTCATCATGCCAGTTGGCTTGGTGTGGGTACCTCTCTCACCTGTCATGGCACTTCAGCAAAAGCTTTCTGCGACTCATTGGGACCGACTCAATCGGTCACCTTCCCGACCCAGATCTTAACCAATGGTACTCCATCTCTACTGGATCTGATTTTGACAAATTTCCCTGACAATATCTGCTGCTCTTCCTCCGCTCTAATCGGTTCTTCTGACCACGTCCTTGTCAAAGTGGACATCTCTCTGGCTATTATCAGAGAACCACCTCACCGCCGTCGAGTCTCGCATTTCACTCAAGCCGACTGGCAGTCTCTCCAAGCAGCCATCAAACTAAAAGACTGGTCTCCTATCGCTATTTTCTCCAACATCAACTCATCCTGGGAATTCTTTCAAAGAAACTTGCTCTCCCTCATACACATATTTATCCCCTCTCGTCTTCAGTTGTCCTACCCTTCCTTCCGCCCTTGGTTCCCTGAAACTTGTGGTGAGGCAGTTGTCCTGAAACAACTTGCCTTTGCCTCATGGAAAACAAACCCAACTGAGGGTAATCTCAGTTCCTTCCATAAAGCTTGGAACAAGTGTGTATCTACCCTCAGGAGAGCCAGAAAACAACATCTTTCGAAGCTCAAGTCTGAACTTTCAAACCTCTCTCCCTCCTCAAAATTCTGGTGGCATCCAATCAAATCTGTTTCTGGTGTATGTTCCCCCTCCATCCCCTCCCTTCCCTCAAATGGCCGCACTGCTGATACCGCACGTGAAAAGGCTGAATGTCTAAACTCGGTGTTTGCAGCTAAATGTTGTGTCCAAAACCCATCGCTTTCTCTACCCACCTTACCCAGTCGCACCCAACTGTCCCTGGACTCTGTGTCCTTTTCTCCTGACAAGGTGGAGAGCTTGCTGTCAAACCTCAACTCAGATTCTGCATCCGGTCCAGACGGCATCAGCCCACGTGTCCTAAAAACCTGCTCTTCTGCTCTTGCTCACCCTCTCTCTGTTCGATTCACCCTCTCATTTGCTCAAGGTCATCTGCCATCTGCTTGGAAATCAGCAAACATTACTGGCCTGCATAAAAAGGTGCAAAAACAGATCCCTGCAACTACAGATCAATCATTCTTCTCCCAATCATCAGCAAGGTTATGGAGTCCATCATCGCTTCAGACATTAAATCCTTCCTCATCTTCAATGGCTTGATTTCTGATCATCAATTTGGTTTCAGACCAGGTCACTCTACCCTGGATATGTTGCTTCTGCTCTCCCAACAATGGATGGAGGTCCTCAATGCCAGACAGGAAATCCGAGCCGTATCCCTGGACATATCAGGTGCTTTTGATACGTTCTGGCAACCCTGCCCTGCTCACCAAACTGTCTTCCTATGGTATCCAAGGCCATCTCCACTCATGGCTCACAGACTTCCTCTCCTCTCGCAGTCAACGTGTGGCCCTAAATGGAGTTCTTTCATCCCCCCTTCTTGTCCAGGCTGGAGTTCCTCAAGGTAGCGTTCTGGGCCCTGTTCTTTTTCTGGTTTTCATCAATGATCTCTCCGACTCTCTGGAAAATCCTCTATATCTCTTTGCTGATGACTCCACCCTCTGCCATACCATCGGTCATCCCTTAGACCGGCAAGCAGCAGCTTGTTCGCTCACTGCAGATCTGGATAAAATCACAAACTGGTCCAACACGTGGAACATGTCTTTTAATCCGGACAAATCTCACACTCTCACTTTGTCTCTCCGAAAAGGACCGTTTCAACCCCCCCTCCCCCCATCCACTTTCTCAACAATCCTCTGGAAGAAGTCCTTTCTTGCAAGCTTCTGGGTCTCACTATCTGCCATGACCTTTCCTGGCAAAGCCACATTTCAAACCTCGACTCAGCCAGTCGCCGACTGGAATCCTCCGTCGTGCAATGTCCCTCCTCAGCCCACCTGAGCTCCTGACCACTTACAAAGCTTTCGGCCGCACCCTTTATAGAGTACTACTCTCCCCTCTCGGCTGGTGCTCCTGCCTCCCAACTTTCTCGGCTTCACGCTGTGAAAACCAAGGCATTTCTGATCATTGGCATCTCCCGCAATGAGGCTGAGTCTTTGGGCCTCTCACTCTCTCACCGCAGGCTGGTCGGTGGTCTTTCTGTCTTCTACCGTCTCCTCTCCAGCCTCGCCCCCCAACCCCCCCTCCCCTGCTCTCTCTGCCATTTGCCCCCACCACATTTCTGCAGGGCGCTCAAGGTCCGCCAACAACCCCCTTCTGGTAAAACTGCCAAAATCACTGCTCACCTTCACTCTTTCATTCCTCTTTTTTCCTGCCTTTGGAATAAACTCCATCACTCCATTCAATCCCATTATTCCCTCCAGGCCTTCAAAACAGCTGTTCACCACCACCTCTTATTTTCTACCTCCGATAATTCACCCAAGCCCACCTCCTTCAAATTCCCTGCTTTTCTTCCTGAAAGTCCCTGTAATGTCCATCTTGTATTCCCCATGTTCCCTGCCCCATCCCTCTCCCTTCCACAGATCTCCTAATGTCTCTGTTCCCCACTGTTTTGTCCTTCCCACTCTCACTCCTCTTGTCTCATGCCCCCCCCCCCCTTGCTGTGCGTTGTGTGTTTGCTCTCACATGAGCCTCGACAAGGTATACAAAAAATAATTAACGCAGGGGGTGTAAACAGATCACATGGTTACGGGAGAAGCATTTGGCCATGGGAGGTGTATAGTCAAAAGTGAAATTATTTATTTTAAATAAGGATTGCAAAACATTTGGAAAAGGGAAGGTTGAAGTAAAATCGTGGAAGTGTGTGGGAATTTGGAACGGTAAACGCAGTATGAATCTGCTTGGTCGATGAAAAGTACCAGGAAGAATAGAGAGAGACATCTGGTTACAGGAGGTGTATAGATCGAAAGGATACAAGGAAGATTTTTTTTAATGTATTTTTGAAGAACAGGTAAGATTCGGGAATGGAAGGTTTTAGATCGGAAGAAATTGTGAAGGTAATGGCGAGAGAGGGTCAGCTCAGTCGAATAAAGATGGTGTGCCGGCAGGAGGAAGAAGAAGAGGAGGATGAAGGAGAAGACGAAGAAGAATCGAGACTTGTGAGTGTGCAAGGAGAAAGGTAGTTTTTAGGTCATCTCCATCATCTCAGTAGAGATGACCTAATAAAGCCAGTCTCTAAGTCTGTCCGCCCGTCTGTATGTCCGTCCATCCGTCCGTCCATCCACAATCAAACCGAGTGGAGCCAAATAACCAATAGTGGAATGGATAGAGGTCGATGAGACATGCACAACGATATAACTTTCAAGATCGTCCAAGGTCGAGGTCAAGGTCACGAGGCTGTCAAAGTTGCAAAAATCGTCGATTTCAAATCGTATCTCCTCCCTTATTTATCAAGAGAGATCAAATGTTATTAGTGATTCAGATACTATGGACTATTATCGAGAACAACACGAGCCATTTTTTTGAAATTTGCTCTCATTCCGATTTTATAGCCCTTCAAACTTCGCTCTGATTCTTACATGTCCAGTGCTAATTTGAAGTGGTCATCCGGAGGCTGGCGCCAATCTCTGAAGATGCTCCTGGCCCTGCGCAAATTTTTGCATATTTTTGCCCTGTATGGGCTGTTCATAAAGTACATACAAAAATGAGGGGGTGAGTGGTTTAAAGCCCGCGTACGGGCTGCGTACAGGGTTGGGTGGGAGGTACGATGGCTGCATACATACTTTATGAAAGTGGTGTCGGACTACATGAAAGCGTTTCAGAAGATGAAGGTGAGCCTGTTGTCATCGCAGGGGGGAAAATATCCCCGTTCACAGGAACATTTTCGACGTGATGTTGAATCCGTAGACGTCAATAATTGTTCCATATTACTGTATTACCGTAGTTAATAATTACTAATGCATTTGAGATAAATCTACAGTTTGTTGTAATCTTCAAGTATTGTGATGTGATATGAAACGCATATGGGGGTGGGTGGGTGGTCACTAGCCTGCATACAGAGAGGGGTGGGTGGTTTTAAAACCCGGAAGTAGAGCGTACGTACTTTATGATCTGCCCCTATTCCAGTCTGGCACAAAGTTACTTTTTGAACTTTTTTGAGTAAGGCAAAAATATGAGTTCTGCCAAGTTGTAATTTGATTTTGCTTCTGTCGACCTCTGGCAGAGATGACCGGCACTCCCGCTCGGGGGGTATTTTTATTTTATGGATTTAAGACAAGAAATAGAGTGTTTGTTTAGTTGGGAGGGATGGGGGACATTGGGGAAGATATAAATTGAAGGTAATGGGGAGAAAATACAAATAAACACGATCGTACATCGAGGGAAATGATGGGTAGGCCTCAAGCACCCGGTAAGACAATGTCAACGAAAACTCACAAAATAGTACGATTTTTAAAACAAAACCGAACTCGGAACACACAGTAACATGTAACTGAGAAAATAAACAGTTAAAACGGGACAGATAACGACCGGAAACTTAACTTTGAGATCGTCAGCAGAGAGACCTGAGGGAGACTTGCCAACGCTCCAAACCCAGAACCAGAAGTCTAATATTCCAATATGTGTTCATTTGGATATATATGTGTTCATATGTGTTCTTTCCAATATGTGTTCATTTGGAACAATGCTGGATTTGTGCATCAAATCTTGATTCATGCACCATCCTCAATGGGGAGGCAGGGCTCATTGCATTCAAAAATTCCACACCACCCTCAATGTCATGATGTTTTTTTCATGAACCAATTGATGAGTATCTTCGAATACAGAGTATTGTGGTGTATTTGTACATTTTGTACAATTTAGAGGGATAGATAATGCATTAAACAAGTTTTACGTCAAAGCCATAACCTGATGCGACTAACGACACTGACATGGCAAATTTATGCTCAACAAAATAAAATATTACAACATTGAACTTGTGACAAAACAATTGTACATTCGTACAAACACAATATTTAACTAGAACACTCAGTTGAGTACATACCTCCGCCAGGCTGAACAGTTCACGTTTTGTATTCCACTGAAAGTCCAGATCTGCATCTGGACCTCAAACAAAATCTAATCAGCTTGTTTTTAATCATTTCGTTGTTGTCGTCACACACCCAACATGTCCGCCAAGTTTCGTCCCAATATGTGCTTAACTTCTTGCGATATCCTGTTCACAGTCATACAGACAGAAAAACAGGGGTGAAAACATAACCTCTGTCTGCCTTTGGTGACTGAGGTAACAAAACGATGTTGAAGAACAGACGCCTCATCACCATGACCTGAATGGATGAGGATGTCTCGCCACATGAGTATCATGGAATCATTTTAAGTGAGGCATTTTAAAGGACATCACACTGGTGATTTGTGGGTAAGTTTCGTTATTTTTAATTTGTGGAGGTGTGGCTGTGAAGATGATGGTTATTATGCCAATTGCACCTTTGCCGCATTGCCTGAAATTATGGCATATCCATCACAAAGAAACAACATGAGAATCTTGCAATTTGATGCTTATGGTGTTTCTCTTCCAAAACTTCAGGCGAATTTGCCGTTTTTGAAGGATGGCTTAATATGTTCTTGGTGGTCAATCCTCGTGTGGGCTTGCTGAGGCAGTTTGCATGGAACTCATTCGACGTTAGCATAACTTTAACACCAATCTTTGTCTTTAGCAGAAATGTCACATGCTGTAATCTTTGCATTTCATGAAGGTGTTTAAACCCTCTCTCAACACCAGGATAGGCAATATTTGTCACATCAAGCTGACGGTTTGTTACGTCAACCTTTTCAGTTCTAGCATTATTTTGTACCAAAGGAAATGTGAAAGTAATGAATGGTAACAATTTGATCATTCTTCTTGCAGTTATTCAGAAACCATAATGTTTATCAAAAGTAAGACCATGAGAAAATTCAGACTTTTTTATTTATTTCTTTCATAATGAGGATATCTGTAATGGCACTGTTTCACACCAAAAAGACTTGACGGGAATGGGGCTGCTGGCAACACGTCATGTGACTTGAGACTCAAGACCGGTCAATAATGATATCCAATGATATTGCAATCGAATGAATGTCTCAAAAGGTCAATAAAGTGTCGAAGCACAATTGCAACGATAGACTGAGGCAACCCTCTTTTTCATCCCCTGAAGAAGCCACCAGAGAGAATCCAAAGGGTCGTTACCATTCTTAGTGTAAAGCGGCTTCCAACTGTGCCAGAATTTGCACAGGAGGTGGTAGATTGTCCGCAGCCACCCGGAGCAGTTTCACCATCTGCCTCTTAGGAGCCTTTCATGGAACATCAGTTCTGTTGCAAGCTCTTGGGGCAGGATACTGGATGTGGGGTTTGTGGGTTTTTTGGGGGGTTCTTTCTTCCATATTGGTTGTCTTCCTGGTTCTGCAATGCCTGCTGGAGGGTACTGTTGAAGTCTCTGTTCCCACAGGCTTGCTACCAGAAAGCTAGAGGCTTGGACCTGTGTGGCTGCCCTGGGAGGTTGTTTCATCATCTGGTGCATAATATTGGGTCCCCTTTTTTGCCAATCCACAACTGGAGCCATACCGATCACGGGATTCTGGGTGGGAGGCCTTTCCAAGGCTACTAGTGTGTATTGTTAGTGCCATCTGGAATGCTCTTGTTTGTCTGAAAAATCTCTTGAAGCCCTTTGCCATTCTCTATTTTACTGTGGGCCAATCATCTGTTGCATCCCATCCTGATTATATTTTCCCATTTTTACCTTTGCCACTGAAGGTTGATAGAGCTTATGTTTTCACCCCTGTCTGTGTCAGTCTTTGAGCAGAATATCTCAAAAAGTTATGGATGCATTCTGACGAAATTTGGTGACAGGTTGGGAGTGTGACCAGGACAAATTGATTAGATTTTGGGGAAGACCCAGATCTGGATGCAATAAAAAAAATTTAAGTTGTACTTCATTTTTCAGAGAGGGGGCCAAAATGATATGAAGCATGATATTTCAAAAGGTTGAAGATGGATTATGACAAACTTGGTGGATGAGTTGGTTAGGTGAGGAGAACAAGCCGATTTAGATTTTGGTTAAGGTCAGGATACAGATCCGGCCTATGAGTGGAATACAAAACGTAAACTGTTTAGCCTGGTAGAGGTATGCGCTCTACCGAGTGTGATCCTAGTTTTTTATTTTTGGTTTTTGGACTTGAAGGGCTTGAACCTTCCCCTGTGGTGTTGTTATAAAAGTAGGACCACTGAACCAGGAGCTTATCTGTGCCCTGGCCTGATGATGTAACCCAAATTTGGTAGCATTTTGAATGTGGGTCTGGAGAAGATTTTTGAAGAAATTTACGAAGTCAGCCATTTTAACCTGCTTAAAGTCACATCGATGGATTGAGCTTTGCAATCCTCATTACATGTCAGGAGCGGAACGTTGCTGCCAAATTTCATCTGGATCAGCCAGCTGTTTGGCTGGAGAAGTATAAAAAGGAGATGGATGGACGGACAGACGGATGGTGCACAATGACAATACCTTGGAATTGGAATTCCAATTCCAGATAAGCTAAAATAGAAGGGATCACTCATATTTTTAAGTCCAAAATCTGCTCCATTGGATTTAAATCACTCTTCCAGGATGTCAAATTCCAGTTTTGATGTGCCCAGCACTATGCCAAGTGGATTGCTTTGTGTTTTGGGGTAAGGAGGGTATCATATCACCTGTCCACCAACTTGCACGCAGCTGGTTCTGCACAATTCTCATGGATAACCTCCGAGGGAGATTCCATTCATGCCACAACACTCTGCTTGTGGCAAAACTCTTTCTACTCTTTCCTCCAGGTCTTCAAAATAGCTGTTCACCACCATCTGTTGTCTTCCCCCATCCGAAATCATGATCTTTTCTACCCCGTTAATCCACCCTAAACAGACCTCCATCATATTCCCTGTCTTCTTTCCTGAAAGTCCCTTTAGTGTCCATCTTGTTTACCCCGTGAACCCCACCCCATCCCTCTGCCTTCCACAGATCTCCTCATGTGTCTATTCCCCACTGTTCTGTGCTTCCCTCTCCCATCCCTCTTGTCTCCTGCTCCCCTTGTTATACGTTCTGTGTTCGCACTTATATGAGCCTTGACATTGTATATTAAAAAAAAAAAGAATATGTCTGACAAGTCTGACGAGAACTGCGTTTTCCTTGTAAGACGTCATTGAGTCCTATCTTTATCATCATTGGTCTGTTTGATTGCACACTAATCTGCTGTTCATGACCGACGGAAGCCAAATTGACATTCAATTTCACTGTAGGACATCCCAGCATTGTTGATCTCAATAATTTGCCATGTTTGGGCTTCACTAAATCTTCTACGGGTCATAGTAACACATTCCGCCAATGAAAATACACAACTATGTCATCTTCTCCAAACTTTGAGCAGGTGGAAATGTTTTTTGAAGTTGATACAGTGCTGCACATGCTCATTGTGCAAATTGCCTTGGTCGAGTGATGAATGAAAAATACGTTCTCTCATTTGTGTTTGGAAGGAAATTTGAATTTGATTCAATGTTTTTTTTCACAAGCAGCACTATTTTGTAGCCGTGCTGAACTTTTTTCCATGTGTAGAGGTTGAATTGTTTTTTTTAATTTTAATTATAGACATGTGACTGCTTGTCATTGTTTAAAAGGACATGTAACCTCCAAACATTCCTTTCACATTTGATTCCTTTGTTGGTTCCATGCTTATTATACTGTACGTTTGTACAGTGCCCTACTGCCAGTCAGCTGCTGAGTTCCTTTGGAATGCCACTTGAGAGAGACCTCACAGCAGACAACTTCACCTTCGTCTGCACAGCTCTCCTCTACCAAGTGGATAGTCGGGCCTGCACTGGCCATTTCAAAGCTGCACCATCTCACAAAACCAAGGAAGCTGATTCAAAACCACCCTCTCCGTTTTCAGGTATGGGTGGTGTGTTGACTCCCCACAGGTCATTGGCAGTGCCTTGATGCACATTCAACGGTGGAGATCTAACCAGTATAGAGTGGTTTAGATTTATCTTTTCTACAGTTGTTTTGATTTTATATTCTTTCTTTTACTACTTCGCGAGGATGGTAGGCATTACTTTTTATCAAATTGGTTTATTCATTTTTCATTGCTGTTAGGAATAACTTATAATTCTTCTTTATTACCGCCTTCCTTCAGAAATAAGTTGGACTTGGTTTCAAGGCGGAGAAATTGGGGAAAAGTTTCTCTTCAGCATCCGGTGCACTCAGAACGAGCACCCTGAGATTACATTTTAGCTTTCGAGTCGATGATATAACCACCACCACCAATTAATATCTCATTTTTCTGTTCTTGCTTGAGGTAACATTCAAAGGTGATGCTTCAATACATCAATTTGCCCCTGTCCAGGTTACTTGAATTTCTTGTCCCTTGAGATATTTTAATTCCTCGACTGACAAAGCTGCTGGAGGCATGATGATTTTGGGTTGTCTATACTTGCGTACGTCCATCCGTCTGTGCTAATTAGCCCCCGTTGGACTTGGTCCGAAATGGGGACTTGTGGATTTGGTCTCGATTTTTGTGTCCGTGCATGCGTGCGTCCGCAACCATATCTCAGACATGTACGGACCAATTTTATTCGTACTTGGCAAAAAGACAACACATGATGGTACACATATGCACATCATTTTGTTTCACGATGTGATCAAAGATGGCCGACTGGCGACCATTTTAGTTGCAAAAATTAACGATGTTGAACACGTCCTCAACCATTTCTCGGACATGCCTTTACCGATGTTCTTCAAACTTGGCACACAGATAATGAATGATGCCGTGCATGTCATGGTTTTTTTTTTTTGAGTTCGTATCCAAAATGGCTGAATGGGCATTTTAATTGGACAAAAAACCCGATGTTGAACACATCTTGCACCATTTCATGGGCATGCATTTGCTGATGTTCAAACTTTGCACACAGATAAGGAATGATGGCTTACATATGTACGTTATTCCTTTTCAAGATCAGATCCAACATGGCCGACTAGCAGCCATTTTGTTACTTAAATGTGTCCCCAACAATTTCTTAGACATACATGGTCCGATTTTGTTCAAACTTGGCACAAGTACAGTACCATGATGGCATACATGTGCACCTTACTTTATTTTGTGATTTGATCAAAGATGGCTGACTGGTAGATTGTCGGCTGTTTTAGTTGTAAAAAACCGGTATTCAAACATGTCCTCGACTATTTCTAGAACATGCATTTACCGATCTTGTTGAAACTTGGCACACACATGATGAACGACGGCTTACATAAGCACGTCATTGTTTTTGGGGTGTTGATCAAAGATGGCCTGAATGGCAGCCATTTTGTTCCTTAAAAGTGTCCCCAACCATTTCTCAGGCATGCATAGTCATATTTTGTTCAAATTTGGCCCAAACACAGTGCACGATGGCATGCATTTGCACCTAACTTTATTTTGCGATCTGATCAAAGATGGACGACTGGTAGACTGGCGGCCATTTTAGTTGTAAATAAATATGGGCTAGCCCTTTAACTCCATTCAGCAAAATTACTAAAACAACATGGATTATGGCATTTTATGTCTTTGTTGTTTTCTCTGCAACTGCTTATCAAATTGATCCAAAATTTTCACCAAAGGTGTTCCTACTCATGTGGAATGTTTGAATGATAATTATGACATCATAGGTTACGTTGTGCGGAAGCAATGTTGAAAAAAATGAAGAACTTTGGAATGGACCTCTGTATCTCCAAAACCGCTCCTTGGAAAAAAATGAAACTTGCCCATGTCAAGTACTCCCCAAGGGGAAATAAGTGATTTTTCTTGATTATGTCATAGGTGGCTTTGTAATAACGTCACATTGCATACGTCGAATGCTTTATCTGATCAGGGTGAAAAGTTTTGAGGGTCATCGCGTGCTAAATTGGATGGGAGAGAAAAATGATGACATTGCTCATGTTTTTTGGCAGCCATATTTTTTTAACATAAAAACCTTCAAAAGTCTTCTCCGAAACAGCCGACCAGATTGAGGTAAAACTACAGGTATTATCACCTATCCATGAGGAACAAAAAGGTGTTCACCTATGATGTCATATGTCACCTGGTTTGGCAGCTATGATTATTTGAAAAATAATACTTTTAAAATCTTTTTCTCCACAACAGCTTGACAGATCGAGGGGAAACTTCACCCACATGTTTCCTAATCCTTGGGGATACCAGGATGTTCACTAATTAATTTATCGCATACATGTTCTTGCAGCCTTATTGGATTGAACAAACATCTTAAAAAATATATTTCACTTTAACTGTTTCATCAATCAATGTGAAACTTCACAATTATGATCTAGTAGTCATGAGGAATATATGCTTTAAATTTAAACCTGATCCGTTGCATGGCCTGGCAGCCGTAATTATTTAATATTTTGAATCTCGGTTCGGGGATTTTAATCAAACTTGGTACAAGTATGTGTAATGATGTAATAATGTGGGTGAAGGCATATCTGGCAACGTTGAAGAGTGCCCTTCTAATTTTAAATTTGAGGAAACAGCTGAGAAGCTTTTGACATCAGATGATTGCCAAGGATGTTTCTGATACATCTGCCTCTGAATTTGCTCTTAAAGTTCTCAGACTTCTCCCGTATCAGACATAGTTAGGTATCAGACATACCGAAAGTCGTTAATTTTTATTTCATTATTAAATTTTGTGTAAGTGGATGGGATTGCATTTTAGTACGCACATCAAGTATCCATCCCGAGGAGATTTTAAGACCATCTAGAAATGTGGACTTGATGCAAAATGTGCAGAGGACCAATGACCAAGCATGGCGGGTGAATCAGCATTTCCTCATAGTGGATTTGTGAGCCCACTGGCATCCTGCCGGCAATCCGTTGGTGACAAGGTAATTCTCCTGAGTCCAGCTCACTTTTCTGAAGCTTATAATCCAAATCCTTTAATGCTCCTGCTTTTAGCTGGTCTTTAACCTACAACCTCTGTGATGCCATTCCCATGGTTCTTGCAATTAATGACAGATAATCTCCAGGAATGTGAACCAGTCCATAGCAAGTTTGCTCTGTACTCTCCTGTAGGCTGTTACCATCCCTTCTCGTAATAATTGCTGCTTTTATTCTGCATTGATGTAGCTTTAAAATTGTGTATAGCTAACAAATTTAATGACACCCAGCATGCTTTATTTGAGTCTATGAAAACAAAATAATATTTTTTGCACATTTTTCACGAACTCCACAGTCTACGTACACAGACAAACAAACCCAAAGTTCACAAGTCTTTATCCGTGCATTTGTCAACCAAATTATATTTGAATTGCAGAAAAAGGAAATAAATGGCTGACAGAATACCAAATTCCTTGACCTCATGGTTGCAATCACAAAACTGAAATGGAACTGGGATGGACACATAGCAAGAAGAATGGACCGCAAGTGGATAATGAAAATTACAAACTGGCAACCTACAGAGAAGGCCCTGGAATAACCAGATGTACATGTAAATATGAGACGGAGAGGTGAAATTTAAACATTTACTGGAGTACAATGGCCTCAGATTGTGGTGCATGGAATGGAATGGCCCATGTTGAGGAAGGCTTTCATCCTGTAGTGGACTAAGTTGGCTGATCAAGTCAATTCAAGCAATATAAAGGTAGTGTTTTTTTTTTTTTACGTTAAGGATTAAGAAACCCATTTTCCTGTAATTTTCACCTTCCCACTCCCCACCTCGAAAAACTCAATCTTCTTTTGAAAGCATATTACCATCCTTTACTCTCAGCGAAATTTTCTTCAGTGAATAAATTGACAGGAAAAAATGTTTTTAACTTTTGGACTCCAAAAGGTCAAACTTGATTTGCCATTTCCATATTTAAATTTGTTCAAAATACAACAAAGGGGCGAATGCTAAAATGATGATGGCAAATAGAAGTAGGCATTTGATTTGATTCCACCAGGCTTTCAACCCATCTGTGATCATCCTCGATGTTGTATCTTTTGATCAAATGTCATTTATACCAACGGCCTTGGTTTCCTCGGCTGTGAAGCTAGTCTGGTTTTTATCCTTTCATGCTATGCCATCAATGTCACTGCTGACTTGTGTTATCTCACTCAATATTATCACTCAATATCATCACTCAATATGACATCTTAATTTTAATAAATTGGCATTTTAGCCATATAACACATCCCCCCCCCCACACTTCCCCTCCCCTCAATCCCCCATCCCAGCCCCCTTCACCACAAGCACAATTGTTTTTCAATACTCTTTATCCCAAAATTATTGCATGCATGATTTCATGACATCAGTGGGCTCACATGTCTTCCATCAAAATATTTTCTTGAAAAATCGAAGTATAATCCAAAGTTTATCTCTCGGGTGCAATGCCTTTTTGTTCTCAGTTTAAGGAATTACATGGTGGGTATTTGGGATGGAGACATTTGTGGGAGAACAATTGGTAGGTTGAAGGGCAAGGTGGTTGTGAGAGGAGGTGAGGTCAGAATGTTAAACGTTGTTTTGATTCAGGATTCATGACGCACATTCAATTTGCATTTGAACTTGAATATTCCACAAGCAAGGTGGGAGGTGATGGAATGCTCCAAACTGTGATGTGAAGGATTCATATTCTAAACATGCTACATGAAGGCCAACCTTTATGTATCGATAGTTGGTAAGGAAAGGGGGATTGAAGTCTCATGTTTAGAAAAAGAGCTCCACCATGGGCCATTGTGAAATCTTCATATGTATTGTGGATTTACAATCGTGTATGTCAACACCAGTCTTGCAGAGCATTGTTGAAAACTTTGTGTCCTCATCAGCAGGAGAAATTGAAAAACTTGCAGGTGAGGTTTTTGTTTATATTGAGGATCAGACTTAGACCTTCCGCATTATCTGTGGGGTTGAGTCCCACTGGCTTGCTAATTTGTTGATAATGTTGGTGGTGAAACTTACTGTTTATGTACATGAAGTTGATAAATGGAAATGTCATCAATAATGCTTGTGTTTAATTATTTTCTTGGCCAATAAAAACTCTCACCCAAAAAATTATATTTAGTTATTTTTTGTTCAGATATTTCAAATGCAATTGTTTGTGTTTGGCTCCATCTCTCAATCTGTTTGTTTTGAAACGCCTTCAATTTTTAATTGTCCAGATTTGTTGGCATTATGGTTACTGAGCATCCACTCTGTCTGGGAGGTCAGTGATTTGATTCTGATCCCGGCCAAGTCATACTTAAGTATCACCATATCACACCAAAATAGGATGTGCTGCTTCCTCACTTGACACTCAACATAGAGAAGACAGTTCAAGCAAGCCCATAAGGTTGGCATCTCATTGTGGACGGGATAGGGGGTGGGGCAAGCTGTGGGATTATTTCCCCTTAATTGCGTGACTCTATCCTGAGAGATAAGTGGCATCACAAGATAGCTTTACACACAGGAAGTCGTTTCGCTTCCTGCAATTTCTGTGCGTGTGTGCTTCACCTCTTACATGAACGTTGGTCTCCATTAAAAAGAAAAGACTCTCACTTGTTACAAGGATATAAAGCTGAAAAGTGGGGTGGGGAAAGAAAGGGAAGAGGGAAAGACAGAGAGACCAGAGAGGAGACAGAGACAGATGCACGCGCACGCACGCAGAGAGAGGCGCGCGTGCGCACACGCAGAGAGAGACGCGTACGCGCACAAACGCAGAGAGAGGAGCGCGTGCACGCACACGCAGAGATAAGCGTGCGCACATACACGCAGAGAGAGAGGAGCGCGTGCGCACACACACACGCAGAGAGAGGAGCGCGCACACACACGCAGAGAAAGGAGCGCGCACACACACGCAGAGAGAGGAGCGCGCGCACACACGCAGAGAGAGGAGCGCACGCACACACACACGCAGAGAGAGGAGCGCGCGCGCACACACACGCAGAGAGAGGAGCGCGCGCGCACACACACGCAGAGAGAGGAGCGCGCGCCCACACGCAGAGAGAGGAGCGCGCGCCCACACGCAGAGAGAGGAGCGCGCGCCCACACGCAGAGAGAGGAGCGCGCGCCCACACGCAGAGAGAGGAGCGCGCGCCCACACGCAGAGAGAGGAGCGCGCGCCCACACGCAGAGAGAGGAGCGCGCGCCCACACGCAGAGAGAGGAGCGCGCGCCACACGCAGAGAGAGGAGCGCGCGCCCACACGCAGAGAGAGGAGCGCGCGCCCACACGCAGAGAGAGGAGCGCGCGCCCACACGCAGAGAGAGGAGCGCGCGCCCACACGCAGAGAGAGGAGCGCGCGCCCACACGCAGAGAGGAGCGCGCGCACACACGCAGAGAGAGGAGCGCGCACACACGCAGAGAGAAGAGCGCGCACACACGCAGAGAGAAGAGCGCGCACACGCAGAGAGAGGAGCGCGCGCACACGCAGAGAGAGGAGCGCGCACACGCAGAGAGAGGAGCGCGCGCACACACGCAGAGAGAGAGAGAGCGCGCACACACGCAGAGAGAGAGAGAGCGCGCACACACGCAGAGAGAGAGAGAGCGCGCACACACGCAGAGAGAGAGAGAGAGAGAGAGAGAGAGAGCGCGCACACACGCAGAGAGAGAGAGCGCGCACACACGCAGAGAGAGGAGCGTGCGCACACGCAGAGAGAGGAGCGCGCACATACGCAGAGAGAGGAGCGTGCACACACGCAGAGAGAGACAGACATCGACACACACAGAAATAGAAAAACAGACACACAGCTTGGTCATGCTTGGAGCAATCTGGATTACTGCTTAGCTAGCTAAACGGATATGGCGCTGCTATATCTGCTCAATGGTTGATGCTCGTGGGCTTTGCTCTGCTAATAAACTAGCGAAACATTCCTGTTGTTGTTGAATCCTGGTGATTGCACAAGTCTGGTTTGCAAGTGGCAGTTGCTTGGCTGAACTAAGCATCACGTGGGTGATGGCAGTAATGAAGAGTGATGAGTCATGATGCACTTCATACTCATCTGTAGTTGTTGTTTTGACTGCTCATGAGGCTGCCTTGCACCAATTTTCCAAGAAGGCTGCTTAAGCAGTTGCTTGGCAAGTGAGATGCTTGGTGCTTTGCCAATGCTTTATGATTGAATATATAATCAAGGCAAGAATTTTGAACTTGACAAGGATTGCACAAAAGTTATTGGCTGGTAATGGCTCAGTCTCTTCACAAGGCACGGTTCATTCTTAAATTTCCATAAGTCAAGTCCAGCGGGAGAGTCCCCGTTAAAGGTGAGCCAGCCAC
>NC_140963.1:36318064-36320564 GCF_056783735.1 Eptatretus burgeri | reverse complement strand
AGTAACTTACAAGTAACGTGTGCCCGACGTGTGTCAACGATCGCGGGGCATGCCGAGAACTTATGCCAGTGTATGCGGAACTTGTGAGCCATACGTCGAGTACGTCATAAAATTTTCAGCATGCTTGAAATTTCACGACGTACTGGACGTACCACGTAATATGCCAGCGTACTTCATTGTTTTTCATCGTGCTCCTAATGTATACACAACTTACCCATACCGTATTCGACGTGTCCCAGCGTTTTAGACACATTTTTCATAGGTCGGCATACGCTGGCTAAATCGTCAAGGTGTGACTGCGATGTTGACACTTCCAATTTTCAGGCGGTTATGATTTAAATCGGCGAGCGGCAGGTTTTTAACAGAGAACGTCACGAGTTCGTCGGTGATACGTGCAGCGCACTATGACTAAGTTAAACTATCGTTGGGCATAGGTTGTGAACGCCGACAATAGGCTAAGCATTCGTTGGTATAAGTTATCTTTAACACAACGACACGTTCTGTGCCCGTTATTAATATGTTATGCATACGACCAACACGTTATGAATACGATCAAAACTTTAAAAAAAAAACCTCAAAACTTCAGCGTATGGCAACGTTTTACATGCATTTTTATACGTTGCCATTCCTGGATGAAACGTCAAGGTGTGACTGGGCCTTAAGATATTGTCATGATATCCATATAAGAGACAGCTGTCTTGACTGCATGAAAATTTATACATATATTTATGGTGATGTATGTTTATAAAAAGAGAAGGAAGGTGGAGTTAAGTTCAGGTTCCTCCTTTGGTGGAAGTTGTTGCAATAAATGTTTATTCATTCTTTTCCATACTCCCCCATACCCCAATGTTGTCAAATAAATGCTTATGTCTTCATGAAATCGCTTGTAAACGCAAATTGTTTCCCACATGCTTTGCATAGTGTCAAAGCAATAAATTTGATCTAAATGTTTATTTTACAGTGAGTGCTGAATTGTTTTGGATGAAATGACATCATCAAAGTCTCTAACTTAGGATTAATGACAAAATGAAGAGAAATATATTTTACCTGCACTGTTTTTGTGGAATTGATTTGCCCATGTCTGATGACGTTTCAGTGCCTGCATTTTTCGGTCATCTCTACCGAGATGACCTAATAAAGCCGGACCAAATGTCCGTCCGTCAACAATTTTTCTTTCCGATCTTGATGAAACTTAGTATGTGGGTAGAGGTCGATGAGTGTTGCACAACGATGTAACTTTTTGTCTGGGTTCAAGGTCAGGGTCAAGGTCACGAGGTCACGTCAGTTATAAAAATCGCCATTTTCAAAACCTATCTCGTCTGCCATTCTACAAGATATTCGGCAACTGTTTATTGAT
The DNA here is from genome assembly GCF_056783735.1 of Eptatretus burgeri. Lineage (NCBI taxonomy): Eukaryota > Metazoa > Chordata > Myxini > Myxiniformes > Myxinidae > Eptatretus > Eptatretus burgeri. The sequence continues at coordinate 36,319,207 of NC_140963.1, read as the reverse complement.
TATGATAGTAAAAAATATTATCTTGTATCTAACCAGACAGATTTTTGAATTTCCGTCCCGTTTGGCCGCCACGTAACCTGGAATATGGTCAAAAACACCTCCCGGTACAAAGAAAACTTTATTATTCTGATCTTGATGAAATTTGGTATGTGGGTAGAGGTCGATGAGTGATACCCAACGGCATATTTTTTTTCCGGATTCGAGGTCAGGGTCAAGGTCACGAGGTCATGAAAGTTGTGAAAGTTGCCATTTTCAAAACCAATCTAGTCTGTCATTTTAGGAGATATCTGGCAACGGTTCATCGATTATGATAGTCAAAAACATTATGGAGATGACCGTCACCCGCACACGGGGGTAATTTTTTAACATGCCATTATGTTTCATTGTGTTAAGTGTTCTCTTTAATTGAAGACAAAACTTGGTCGAGCAAAGCTTTTATTCCTCGTGTTTCACTGATCAAAATCTTCTTTTTGTTTTGAAATAATTCTCCTGCAATTGAGTGGCCCACACAATGGTGACTCATTTACAGGTGCAATTAGAAATCTCTTCCAACAGTGGATGGAGTTCTCTTGATCTCAGACATGAAGTCAAGACCGTCTCTCTCGTCTAGACATATCTCGAGTATTCAATCAGTCTGGCATCCCACCCTGCTCTCCAAACTGTCTGCCTATAACATGCAAGGCCAACTCCACTCATGGGTTACTGACTTCCTCTACTCTCGTAACCAATACATAGCTCTCAACAGGATCCTTTCATTTATTCTCCCTGTCAAGACTGGACTGCCATCAAGGCAGTGTCTTGGGCCCAGTCATATTCCTTTGGAGAAAAGGAAGGATTTCATATCAACTGCGATGATGCATTCCGTGACCTTGCTGATGATTGGAAATAAGTGAATAGATCTGTAGTTGAGGGGATCAGTTTTTGCACTTTTTAATGTGTAATTTAGTGATGTTGACTGACTGCCAAGTAGATGGAAGATAACTTAGGGCAAATGACTGGGTGAAAAGAAGCAGAGAGAGGATTGCAGGAGCAGCAGAGCAGATTTTTAAGACATGTGAGCTGATGCCATCTGGTATAGTTACAGAATCGGAATCAGAGTCTAGGGTCACCAGAAACTTCACCTTCTCAGGTGAAAAAGACAGT
>NC_140963.1:36220564-36305564 GCF_056783735.1 Eptatretus burgeri | reverse complement strand
TCCGCATGACCTCCGCAATTTAACATTCCTGCCCTGGCCTAATGTTTTAACCCAAATTTGATCGCATTCTGAATGGTGGGTCTGGAGAAGATTTTTAAAGAAATTTTCTAAATTGGCCATTTTGACCGACTTAGTCATGCAACCGGAGCGAGCTTTGCAATTCCTTTTACCAGTCACGAGAGGAACATTGCTGCCAAATTTCAGCTGGATCGGCCCAAAGGTTTGACCGGAGAAGTCGAAAAAGAAGACGGAAGGACGGACAGTGCGTGACGACAATAGCTTATCTTGAATGAAAATTCCAGATAAGCTAATAATGGATATAACTGCGACCAACTGCAGAAGTTGGCTGAAACTGTCTAAAAAGATTCTGCATTTGGTAGGTAAATCGATCGCCCAGCTCCCTGCCATAGTTGACTCTCCTTGTTGCATTGTTGTAACGAGACAGAACTTGTATGTCTCATCTCTCCATCGACGTGAATTAGACACTTGTCTTTGATGCAAACAACCCACCCCCCCCCCCAACCCCAACCCCAACCCCTGCTTCCAAACCTGATGGTTTCCCTTTACCCCCGAAGATGTTTGAAGCAACGCGTCATTCTGAGACATTTGGAGGCCTCAATTTCAAATCACGTTGATTTTCGTTACCCTCCAAAAGGTGCCTTAAATGCAAAATATTTATTTAGTTTTTGATTGGTTGGGGTCACACATTGCCATTCATGATCTGTGATTTACCCTTAACACGAGCACAGTGGGAAACCAAAATGTCGATTCATTAATCTTGAAACCTTTTTAAAATGTCATAAAACGACCATTGTCAGAGGAAGATTTTGAAACGTTAGTTGGATTATATATTCGCTGCTGGGCTGTTCATCGATGCTGTGAGCACTCATGCAAACAGAACTCAACTTCCAGCAAGATGCATGTGAAAACACTCAATTACACCCAGCGTGATCATTGGTATTCTTCGGAGGATGCATTTAGATTTGTGGCGACCGGCTGAGCCAGACAAGTGCAACCGTGTCTTTAGAACCAGACGTTTTCCTCCCAACAGATGCACCTTTTGACGTGTATGACTCCACTTTAACTATTGTCTTTTGAAAGATGTTTTTTGTTGTTTTTAAATATGAAAGACCCGTCGCTGATAACGCTAATACAAGTTCAGTAGTTGTAAAATTTTCAAATCGTGCAAGAACGATCGTGCGTATCCATGCTTTTTGCAGATTTTATTGAAATATTTTTCTGTTTTCATTTGTGGAAAACAATGGAGCAACGGGATCCGAGATTGCAGCAGAAAATCCATACTTTTTTTTTTCTTTCTCCTACTTCATAATATATATTTTAGATAATTTCATACAGGACTGTTAGATGAGACAAACACAGCCACTGAGCTTTTGAGGGAAGTGCAAACGAGGAATTTCCTTCTTGGATGCCAGTCTATGGTTGTTTGTGCATGCTCTACCCTTTTAAATGCTGAATGTTAGGCAAGGAAGCAGCACACACCATTTTTCAAATGTCTTTGGTACGACTCAGCCATGGTTTGAACTACTGGCCTCCCATACTCATAGTTGCCCATCTAACCATCACACCACCTTCTCTGGTTTAACCTTTATTTTCAAGTCAAACATGACTTGAAAGCAAATCGCTAAATACTTGGTAATTGAGTATAAATAATGCAAGGAGTACCATTCCTCCCTCCCTATCCCCATCCTCATCCCTGTGCTTTGTCACCACACCACTTGATTATTAATCTCCCAGCTTATCTGTGATAGTGACCGAATCTTTATCATTTACATTATTTAGTGGAGGGAAATGGAGGTTGGGGGGGGGGTGGTGGAGGTGGAGGTGGTGGGATATAGAGTAGTGTGGAGGCGAACAGTTGTGCAGACTCGGGGAAATGTGGAGAGCAAACCTAACCAGAATAGAAGGAGACATTTCATTTTTGGGATTGATGTTGAGGTGGTAACTTAAGGCCCAGTCACACCTTGACGTTTTAGCCAGCTTATGCCGTTTTTTGGAAAATTTGTCTAAAACGCTGGCACACGTGGAATACGTTATGGGTAAATTTTGATAACATTGAGAGCACGCTGAAAAACACTACCATACGTCGTTGTACGCTGGCTTTAAACGTTGAACTTTTGGGTTTTCCTCGAATTTTTTCATGCTTGAAATTTTATGACGTGCCTTAAATGCAAAGCCTGGTGTTGGCGCAGTGGTAAGGGCAGTGGCTTGGGATCCAAACGGTCCTGAGTTCAAGCCCCGTTGCGCCACTGAATTAATACACCAGGTGGTTGACTCAGCCTGTCATCCTTCCGAGGTCGGCGAAGTGAGTACCAGTGTACTGGGCCGGTGTATACCCCGGTTAAAATAGGTGTACCATATCCCTGTGTGTCGTAAGAGGTGACCAGGGTTGCGTCAGGAAGGGCATCCGGCGTAAAACATGTGCCAAATCACTATGCGGATCATGCAGATGATCCGCTGTGGCGACCCTTAACGGGAGCAGCCGTAATAAGAAGAAGAAGATGCCGGCGTATGACTCACAAGTTCCGCTACGCTGGCCATAAGTTGTAGGCACGTTATGCGATCGTTGACACACGTTGAAACACGTTACTTGTAAGTTACTCATAAGTCGAAACACGTCGAGGTAATGTTTAGCGTACCCGAAACTTATTTCTAACCTATGAGTAACGTTTTGAAAGCACGCTACACGAACGTTGTTGACACTTTGCAACACGTTACTTGAAAGTACTACGACTACTACTACTACTACTACTACTACTACTACTACCAACATCGACATCACTAAATTCTCTCGAACTACTGCTACTACTACTACTACTACTAACATCGACATCACTAAATTCTCTCGAACTACGACTAATAACATCGACATCACTAAATTCTCTCGAACTACTACTACTACTACTACTACTGCTACTGCCACTGCTACTGACATTGACATCTACTCAACATGGAGTCTGGAACACTGACAGGTTCCTCTTGTGAAGCCCATTTGTATATACCAATACGCCATTATACGGTAGCTGTAAGTTAGAAACACGTTCAGTAAGTTCTGTGGTTGTCCGGAAGACGTCAATCAAATTCGTCTACATACGCCAATGTGCGTTTGAGATACGTTACACATAGGTTCAAAGCACGCTACTAATAGGTTCAAAGCACGTTACTCGTGCGTTAAAAATTAACTTTCGGGTATGCTAAACATTACCTCCACATGTTTCGACTTATGAGTAACTTACAAGTAACGTGTGGCCGACGTGTGTAAACGATTGCGGAGCGTGCCGAGAACTTATGCCAGTGTATGCGGAACTTGTGAGCCATACGTCGAGTACGTCGTAAAATTTTCAGCATGCTTGAAATTTCACGACGTACTACACGTACCACGTAATATGTTCGCGTACTTCATTGTTTTTCATCGTGCTCCTAACGTATACACAACTTACCCATACCGTATTCGACGTGTCCCAACGTTTTAGACACATTTTTCATAGGTCAGCATACGCTGGCTAAATCGTCAAGTTGTGACTGCGATGTTGACACTTCCAATTTTCAGGTGGTTATGATTTAAATCTGCGTGTGGCAGGTTTTTAACAGAGAACTCGGTTTTTAACCGAGTTCGTCGGCGATACGTGCAGCGCGCTATGACAAAGTTAAACTATCGTTGAGCATAGGTTGTGAATGCTGACAACAGGCTAAGTATTCGTTGGTATAAGTTATCTATAAGACAACGAAACGTTCTGAGTTCGTTACTAATACGTTATGCATACTACCAACACGTTATGAATACGACCAAAACTTTCAAAAAAAAACCTCAAAACTTCAGCGTACGTCAACGTTTTACGTGCATTTTATACGTTGCCATTCCTGGCTAAAACGTCAAGGTGTGACTGGGCCTTTAGCTTGAACTAGATAAATGTTGAACTTAATTCATAACCTGCTTTGTGTTTTGTTTTGTTTGTTTTTCTTTGATTTTTTTTTAATTGATTGAGATTTAAAAGTAAAGCTTAATCTTCACGTCAAACTCTTGCCATGTCATTTGTGAATCATCATCTTAAGGTTTTCAATTCCAAATGTTTTGTCAGTACCATTACCTTTTGTTTGATCAGCACAGTTTTAATGTGGAACATTTCCCTTATTCTTTCAATAATACGTTTGCTTTTTTAAAATTCTTGGCATAAATTAAATGTGCTATTTTGAATTTCAAGATTAGGTTTTGAAATCTTGTTTTGAATACTCATTTTTTCAAAGGCTGAAATGTGCATTTTTTTAAAAACATGACAAATCGTGTATTATTCTTGAGAGGGGGCAGTCTTTTCCACATGTTTGTAATTGGAAGTACATCTGTGCTGAAATTTCAGAGCAAAACAACTCGGTGAGTGATGGTCTAGCATATTCTCCGCTTGGCCCAAGCAATGGAGGCCATTGTTCAACTAAACTCGGCCGAGCCCCTGAAGAGGAGGCTATGATCACGACTGCCAGCGGAGTGGACAATCGGGCTGAGTTGGCAGACGAGGGAAGCCATACCAATAAAGAGGCTGGCAGTGGCCTAGTGGTTGCACCAGCCATTTCTCAAGAAAAAGGACACCACCTCCTACATCACAATCATCACCATCTGCATCACCACCACTCACACGGGCACTGTCATGGAGAAGACGAGGCTGTTGAAGGAGTGAAGGAAGCTGGAGTGTCGAGTATTGCTTGGATGGTCATCTTGGGAGATGGTGTACATAACTTTAGTGATGGGCTCGCAATCGGTATGTATGAATTCATCCATCATATGGTGAGCCATTGCTAACAACTGACTATCACCATCTGTATTGTGATATTTTGCTTTTGCTGAGGAAGGAAATGAGGGTAATTAATGAAAAGTTCTTCAGCATGTCTTAAAAACTTTATGAGAGAAATTATATATGTAAAACATGAGCCTTCCACACCCATCTCTCTCTACTTCCTTCCACCCCAAGGGGCCGCTTTCACTATCGGGATCGGCAGTGGCTTGAGCACCTCCATTGCTGTGTTCTGCCACGAGTTTCCCCACGAGCTCGGTAAGAGTGCAAACAATCTTTACCCCATGCACACAAAGTTAAAAGCAAGGTTAAGCTAAGCAATGGTTAAGTTTGTCTGTCTGTCCATCTCTAAACATCAGTTTATGATCAAGGAACAACTTGATTTCAATTGAATGTTATATTTTGAACACGAATCGAAACATGAAGTGGAAAACAAACCTGGAGTTCAGCAGTACTTTGGCTCAGAATCTGTCCCAAAGAGGAAACTTGCTGTTTTTAAGGACATCATAAAGAACACAAACAACAGGTACGAATAACTGAAGTAATGTCTTAAATAAGGTGCATCAATCGTGGTAAACTGCCAGAATTTTTTACAACCTTTCAAATCTTTATTTTATTTCAATTTAATTATACACTTGAACACTGCAGAACATAAATCGCCTTTTTGGCACATTCAAAAACCTTTAGTTGAGTAGTACTTGGACAATATATTACCGCATTTTACATCATCTCGACCAATCAAATTTGCTGCTCGCAGACCTCGCCCATGTCCTTTTTTCCGTGACTGCGTAGGGTAATATCTTTCTGCCTGAAAGAACTGGGATGTTTTAAACATGAGCAGAAGCACTTCAAACTTTTGTGCTCTCTGTAAGTAGCACTTTGAGCTTGGTTGTAAATATATTTGGCACAGCTTGGTTGTAAATAATTAAAAATAGTTATTTTGGTTTGGTTGAAGTTTAATTGCTTGATTGTATTAATAAATTTGCTTGAAATATTGTTGGCATAAATAAATCTTCCGTAAACATTGCATTGTATCGGACTCGTTGTATCTATCTATATGTCGCTCTACCCCATGGTTTTGTCTTGATTCACTTATGCTTTCTCTTTCTCTGCATCTATTTGGTATAATTAAATGGAATTTCAATATCGGTCCTCAATGCTCTGCTGATTATACCCAAATGTATCTGTCTGTTGAAACTTAATCATGCTTTCTTCTACAACTCTGAATTCCTGTCTCTCTGAAATTGAAAAATGGATGTCCTTGAACTCCCTCAAACTCAGTGCTGTTAAGATTGACAATACTGGTCCTTGGGCCCTCTCGTCTGTCATTAACTTCAACCCCAGAAAGTGAAACTTGCTGATTACTACCCTATCTCTGCTTCCATATTTTAAGAATCATTTGTCACAATGGGCACAGCTCCACATATTGCTAACATCCATAACTATTTTCCAACATGTGCACAATATTGCACAAGTTTGCTCATGTTCAAATCAGACGGTTATTGGAACTTTGGTTCATGCTCTCATAACATCACACTCAGATGACTGCATCTCACAATTAGCAGGCTTACCTGCCTATGCTCTTCAACCCTTACAACATGTTGAAAATATGGTTGCCAGACTTGTAGTTCATGCTCTTAGATTTGATCACATCACCCCAATCGTCAAAGCACTTCATTGACTCCCCAGTATGCCAAGGTATAGATTTTAAAAGATTGCTGATAATCTTTAAAAACAAATTGATATCGGTTTCTGTCATAACAGGATGGTGCAAATTTACCTTCAGTTGTGTACCCTGGGTTTGATTCTCAAACCAACTCTTAACTGTCGGATTGTTACTTTGCAGACAGTGTGTCCCTCGGATGGACATTAAGCTCTTTCCCTCTCTGTCAGCATGAGCTGTTGGACATTAAAGATCCCACGGCATCTTTCAAAGAAGAGCAGGCAAATTATCGCCAGAAGTTTAGAGGTTTCTGCCTTCACTGGCTGCAAGAAGATGTATGCAGCTGTGTTCCCTCGCAATGATGCAAATTCGTAGCCACTTGCTTCACACAAAATTAGAGAAGAATTGGTTCTTGCATATATTTCTGACTTGATAATATACTTCGTCCTTGCAAGAAAGTTTACGGTTAAACTCGAGGAATCTCTGAAGAGTACTTCCCCTACCCGTATGAGAATGAAGGCTTTGGGATTGAGTATTCTTCATACATGTTCCTCAACTATGCAACTCGCTACCTTTTCAAATTCACACATGCCTCATCAGTTAGTTGAAAAATCTCTTCAAATTTCACTTTTTCATAGAGTTTCTCTTTATTTATGTTTTTCTTACTTCTCTCTTTGATTTCACTTCTAAATGCATAGCCTATAAGGCCTTTTTGCCTGTGGCCCAGTGAAGTATATCTCTTCTATGGGCTGGTGCTCCAGCATCACATCAATCTTTCCTGGATTTTAAAATTCTCAACATTATTAACATCTCTGACAATGAGGGTGAAAGACAAGACTTGTTTCTCTCACATTGCAGGCATGTGGGTGGCCTTTCTGTGTTGTCTTTTTTGACGCCTCTCCTCCAGTCTGGGTTCCTTTCCTATCTCAGCCCTCTGTCCCTCCTCAGCAACTGCAGTGTGTGCATGCTCTTCCAGTAATCCCGTCTTTATTAAATTTCCAAAATTTAGACTGACCAAGGATCTTCACACTCATTTGTTCCTCGCTTCTCCCATCTTGAGGAACTGTCTTCTGCCTCCAGGGCTTCTTTTTTCTGGACATAGTGGAGGCTTGTGGAAGAGATAGAATTAGTACACTGAATGGATCAGTATACAACAGGATAAAATGAACAATTGAGAGAGGTGTGTGACTCACCAACAGCAGTGTTGAAGGCCAATATAGAGGCAGACTTTGACAAATAATGGGTGTGGGTTGGAAAGGGTGGCAGGAGAGGATGCATGGGGTGGACAAGATGGATAGATAAGGAAACTCACAGGAGGGAAAACTGGAAATTTGGAAGGAGGAGCGAATGAGGTGGGGAGGAGTGGGGGGGGGGGGTTATTGAGGGGAGAAAAGATCATGGTTTTGGATTGGGGACAATCTGAGATTGTGGTGAAAAGCTGTCTTGAAGATCTGGAGGGAAGCATGAGATTGAAGAGGATGTGGAAGTTGGTTCCAAAGATGGGGAAAAAAAGAGGAATGAATGAGTGGAGGTGATGACTTGCGATTGCATTTCATTACCCGTCTTTACCCCAATTCTGTTTTAACCCCCCCCCCCCACCCCATTGACTTGGCCTGGACAACCATCTTATTTGCCAGTTCCTGTGTTTGCTTCTCTGTCTCTCCCTCTTCCCCCTTTTTTTTGAAAAGAATAAAATGTCAATCATACGGCTATTTTTCTTCAGAAATTAATTTTGTTTGCTGTACACCGCTCCTTCCCAATTCCATATCCAGGCGATGCATGACGTCATCGCTGGGCTCTGAAGGAAGGGAGTACTCACTCAGTTTTCACTCTGTTTTCTTGTTTGTTTGTCTGGGTGATATCACAGCCATACTTTGATCTAGGAAGCTGAAATTTGGAGACAAAAGTAAAGATGCGCTTTGGCAAAAATGTTATTTGTTATTTTTTGATTAATAAATTAATTGATTAATTACTTAATTATTATCGGTTTATTAGTTACTTATTTATTTTATCTCTCATCCTGGCAATATATCAGGCATATTTTAAGCAAGGCAGGTGATATTTGGACATTACAGTGACCAAGTGATTTGGCGATAAATGGTATTTTTGATTTATTTATTAATCGATTCATTATTCATTTTTTGATTACTTTAATTTTCAAAGTTACCAATTCGGATGAAACAGTGGTGGTTTAGCTATGCTATTCGGCAATTGATTGAGGAATGAATTCATTTATGATTATTATTTCTTTGTTTTAATTCTGCAATTAATCAATTAATCGATAAATTATTGTACACCATTCCTTCCCAATTTTGACTCCTTGTGCTGCAAGGTGGCATCGCCAGGCACCGAAGCCCCCCCCCCCTTTCCCCTGTCAATGTCGCATGCTGGAGGATTTGTTATTTACTTATTTAGCATTGGGGCAGTGTACTTTGAATGTACCGCTACTTGTTTATTTTTCGGATCATTAATGAATGGTTAAAGCATGCATGACTTTTATAAATTGCCAATTATTTAAGGGTCACGCTGAGATGTCATGGATATATTGGACAGCATGGTTCCTTTAATGTCGTACATACAAGACCTCTGCAATTAGGGAATTTGTGCCTTTTCCTTGTAAGTCTTATATTTTCAAGGTTTTTTATGTTATGTTTGTTTGTTACGTTTGTACGTTATTCTTTCACGGCCGAACCGTAGCACCTAGATGGCCCACATTTTGGTTGGCGGTACTTCAGAATATGGGCAAGATTTTGAGCTCTTACATGTTAGCTTTGACGTCTCTTTTGAGATCACCAAAGGCTGCTATAAAGTGTAAATTGGGATGTGGGGTCAGGCAATACTGCCAGCCCACAGGTAAAAAGTAACCACCATGAGGCCAATAACTTGAAAGCTTTTTCAATGTCTAACACATCCCGAAACCACCGCATGGAAAAACTTACCCAGCTGGGCATAGCCTGGTATCCCCTTCGGGCAGCGCCGGGTAGCCCCTGATAGTATTATATCAAATTAATCTTGCCTTTTCATAGATGTGTAGATTAATAAGTCCATTCTTGTTTTCCCCAAGTGGGTGTCTGGATAGGTATATGCATGCCATATTGTCGTGTGTGCCTGACAGGTGACTTTGCTGTGTTGCTGAAGGCTGGGATGACAGTGCGACAGGCCATCGTGTACAACCTGCTTTCTGCATTGCTTGGATACCTGGGCATGATTATTGGCACAGCAGTTGGGCAGTACACCCATACCGTCACGCTGTGGATCTTTGCCATAACAGCCGGAATGTTTCTCTATGTGGCTCTGGTCGACATGGTATGGATCTTCTTAAAATTGGTATTGTTACTGTGGAACTTTAACTCTGTCAATACTATCATTGAAATCGGTACTTTCAAAATGTGACGTGGTTTACTTCCTCCATTGTTGTGAAACTGATATTATGGAACATCTTTATTTATGGATCATAACAGAGCAGCTTGTACATATCACAGAATGGACAAAGTCAAGAGGAAACATTGGCATAGTTTCACATGAATTGCAAATAATTTGGTAAACCATGGAACAAATCAATATTGTTAGTATTTGGTGTTTTAACCCAAAATCACAGCATATTCAGCTGACTGCTCAGATGAGAACACAAAACAGTTTAACATGATTTTAAACTCATTTGCTTTCCGAAAGGAAATGAAAGTTCCCCTCTACTTCCTCCGCCTCTGCTCATTGGGACAAACAACAATGAAGATGATCTAGCAATGTTTATTTGGGTTCATGGAAGATCTGAATAACAGAAGTGAGAAGCAAACTTTCCAACAATAGTGCCAAAGGGAACAGAAAGGCAAGAAGTGACTTTTGAAAAGAAGTAATCCATCTGCTACGAGCCCCAGTACAAATATCAGTCCTATATCTTAAACAATTTGTTCTGTATGCAATCGCAAGTATACCAGTGTTGTCAACTCTTTGACCACAATTCACTGCTTAACAGTCATCCATGAAGAATTTGTGACAACCTTGCAGTGTTTACGCCCTCGAAAAGGCGTCAGACGACCAGGGTCATGTTCTTCTTTAATTCCTTCATTCCGTGTGTGCATGCTCAGAGCCTCGACTCGAAAATGACTTGACACATGTATGCAATACTATATCGGCATGAAGCATATCAAATGATTTTGGAATCGGAGCCAAATTTGAATTTGACATTAAATAAATTTTTTTACTGGAGATGATAGGACAGGGTTGTTTATGCCTTTGGAACAGATTACCCACCCTACAGACAATCTTGTTCCAAGCATGCAACATGTTCTTCTGACGCATACCTTTATTTGGGTTGTGTAGGCAACTGACTGCTCTGTAGAGGCAAAAAATATAATTAAAAAAAAAAAACCTGGGTTATGTGCACGAAGCAAAAACATACATCCTGCTTTTAATTTAAAAACACCTCACAGCACTGGAAAAAGTGGCTACTTGAATTATTTATATTTTATTTGTATACATTTTTACCTTTCTACAGCCAACACACCACCTAGAATTATTTATGGATCGACACTTTGTCATCTCCACTACCAGCACACTAACCCTTATTTATTTAAATGAATTATGTACACATCCAATTTTTAAGGTGTGGTTGGGGCTGTGTCTGTATTCTTGTTTCCTCTTTTTTTTCTGGAAATCCCTCTTCTTTCTTAATACTCCTGGGGTTGGGACAGAGTTGTATGCATTTATATGTATAGGGGAAAAGCAAGTTGTATATGGTATAGATCCTCGGCTTTAAAAAAAAATTGGCTTCTCGCTCGAAATCCCTATAGATTTTGCCCAGCTTGCCCCAAAAGTTGCCTGTCGGGCGAGAAACCATACCGGTCATATCTCAGCCATTTATTGAGCGATTTTTACAAAAAAATTTAAATAGAGGTTTTTTGGGCTGGGGAATACGCTAAAAGCAATATTTAGTCGATTTGAGAACTGGTTTACATGATAGCGGCTCTGAAGTTCTTCTGGAGAAACCAAATCAGGTCTGAAATTTGTAATCCTCAATATGTCTTCGGTCATTTTATTATTTTAGATATGTTTTTGCTAAAAAAAGGAATACAGGTTTTACTGTTGCACAACTGCCATATCACCCAAATTTATTAAGTTTAACACCCACATCACAATGAATTTGTGTAAACTTCCACCATATCAGATCTAATTATATGGATTGGTGCAGGCATCATCTTGCAACTTCATGCACTTGCAGAAATTTCAGATTTTCTCCAAATTCTTGTCGCTGCTGACATGGCAATACTTCCTTTAGGGCTTTCGGACCATCAACTACAGATGTGTCAGAGCGCTTGGGTTTGGATAAGACGGCCTTATGCTGGTAGAGGACACACACCGTATCATGTTCAGATGAATTTGCTCCTTCGTGGTCTCAGTTGTCCATTGCTGCTGATGTGAAGTTCCATGGGTCAAAATGGGCTGGCAACTTCATGTCTGCTTCATTTTGGTTGACTGAACGTGGCCATGTCATGCTGGTACCGGCGGAGTTCAGTGTAGCTCATGGCCAGCGCCTGTCGATTCAGAGAGGTGACAAATATTTTGCCACCACGTCCTAGACTGTGGGCAAACTCGGCATTCAATACAGGCATTGGTGTTCTTTTTCTGCCAGAATCGTAAATGTAGAACATGTGCTGGAACATGGTCTGTATTTTCCGACATCGCTGGACTGAAAGAGAACCATCTTTGCGTGGCAACTTTTCCTCCTCCTGGGCTACATCATCGACATCTTCCTGTATGTCACTTGTTATTACTTGGTCAGCTGCGGCCCTGCATGTGGCTGGATTGAATTTAAACAAATTACCATAAAACTGCAGGATGGGCTCTGGGATATTCATCTTTGACCAAGCTTGCTTTAAATCTTGGGCGTCACAGAAGCGATCATCTAAGTCGAAGTCGTCGTTGTGCAAGCATGCTCTGAATTGAGCTGCTACGAATTGCATGGGATTCACTGATTGGATATGCTCAGCAAGTACATTTGCCTCATTACCCAGCACATAGAATACCATGAGGCATTTTCTTGCAGAATCTGAGGAAGCAAAGTCTATCAGGTCAATGAACTGCTTGTAGAGGAGGACCTTACCTTTACCTCCTAGGTGGCTGTTCATCCGGTCTCGAATAGTAGAAAGTTCATAACCCTTGCCAGCACTCAGACCCATCTCAATGTCATCAACCATCTCATTCCACACCCGCTGCTTGGCATTGAGTTGTACAGGGGCACTAAGAGTTCTGGAGCGTTCATACTGCTGAATATATTTGCTCATGCACTGGTTGTGATAATAAATATCAGCCCCATACACAGCATGTTTGTCTTGAAGGTCACAAGTTCGAAAGAAAACATCATCCTGGAAGTCGACAGTCGCATCTCGGAATATCTTTGCTCGGTTGCTCTTGCAGATTCGATATTTGGTGAAGTCACGGTTGACTGACTTGTTGCCACATATGTCTCATGTATACTGATAGTACACAGTGGCACACAAGCCGGTGTTTGCATGCTGTTTGGCTGTGAACGAGTTGTAGTAGGTGTTGGTGACTGGGTTGATGCATCATCACCAGAGGGCACAGATTGCTTCAATGCTTCCTTCTGCTTCTCCTTAAGCTTGGAAATTTTGGTGCTATTTGTGTAGCCCTTGTAGCACGCATTCGTGACATGATAATTGAATAGAGCACCAGGCGTCAACTTCTTCAACCTTGCGAGCACCGCATCTTGTCGTGTCTCACTCGCGGATATAATCTGATGACACCCATGTTGTGTACACACCAGCTTGTCTTTGGTGTACTCTTAGCAAATAATACAAAGCTCATCAAACTTAACCGCAGTGCTAAGATTGACCGCTTCCATCATGATATTCGTCAGTTCCAATCTGAAATGGAAAGAGATAAAAAAAAAGGGTTAAAAAAATATCTTAAAACGCATTGACAAATTACAATCACGAATATATCAAAGCTAGTGATGGTAGTATGTACCTATAGTCCTATAAACATGGTTCGATTCCTTCGATTGACATTGGAATCACTTGATGAGACTCCATATCGAATTTTTATTGTTTTAAATGTATTCCCCAGCCTAAAAAAAACCTCTATTTAAATTTTTTTATCAAAATTGCTCAAGAAATGGCCGAGATATGACCGGTATGGTTTCTCGCCCGACGGGCAACGTTTGGGGCAAGCTGGGCAAAATCTATTGGGATTTCGAGCGAGAACCCAATTTTTTTTTAAGCCTAGGACCTATACCACCATATACAGCTTGGTTTTCCCCTATACATATAAATGCATACAACTCATGCCCAGCCCCTAGAGTATAAAATAACTGCATAAATTTTTGCTGATATTTTATTTTTGGTCCAATCTATCATGTAAACCCAAAGTACAATATGCGCAAATAAGGTAATCTTTCATTTTTCTTGATAAAGTAAATCAGGAGTCCTGGCTGACTGTTAGGTTTCAAGCTTGAAACTCCAATTCAAATTGAATTGCAACAAATCCCTCTTGTATTTTCGCTTGCACCTCATTTCCCTTAGTTACCGGAGATGCTACACTGCGAGGTCGGCAGTCATAACTACGGGCGCCTTGGCTGCTTTCTGCTACAAAACTTGGGCCTTCTTGTGGGATTCGCTGCGATGCTGCTCATTGCTCTCTATGAGGAAAGTATCTTGGTCAGCATCAAGTTCTGACAGCTATTTTTGTTCCTTGGTTTGCCTTTAAACCAGAGATAGGCTGCAGTCTTCTGATGTCCCTTATTGAAATTGATGCATCATGCTGCCTTGAGAAATTTGTCATCTTCAGAGTTGTCATTTTATGTCTGGTGTTTGTGCACTCGAGGGATGTCCCAAAGCCACACGTTTTGTTGGGCATGTGATCTTTGTTTTCTATTCAATTATAAGATCCCTTCGTTGACATCGAGAAAACTTTGTTGCCTTTTTTGCTGCAGTGCCAAGGAAGGCTTTTTTGTTTGTGTGCCAGTCCCCCCTCCCCCCTCCCTATTTCTTTTTTTTTGTGGGGGGGGGGGTTTAGATTTTTTTTTTCCCCCACTTTAGTATTATTGTTATTTATATGTGTAGTTGTCTCACAAAACAATACAATGTTGTTCCGCATTGAATTCACTGTGACGTATCGAGTGTTTTCGCATTTGTCCCGTGATCCGACTCGTATTCATGGAAATGGAGCATCGGTATTCAGGATTTCGAACCACTCACAATGGATTATCCCGATTGCATTGAATTGTGTGGTTACTCCACATGCTTATCCTGCATCCTGCTCACTAGAAAGCTTTTTGTACATTGTGCTTATGTGCTAGAAGTGCTTGGTGGAGTACCATCGTGCTGTATCACGAAAGCAGTTTCAAACACCAACTGTAGATCGAAGTGTAATATCGACATACAGATGCTAAATGGAAAAGTCCGCTGAGCTTTCCATATCTCTCTTAAAGGAAAGCCCATTTGAAGAGGTTGTGCAAACCAAGAATGAGTTTAACCTGGAGCTGAGAGCTCCATGTGGACCTTCAGTACTGTTCCAATGGTGTTTGGAGTTTAGACCATTCTCATAACCATTGCTTCTGTGGTGACTTGAAGAAAAAAAAAATCGCACAATGTCTCATCTCAAAAATGCTTCGTTTGCTGGAGCACCCAGCGTCTGTGCTGGCATCGCCATAAATGCATCAAACGAATGATGGTCTGTATCACCACTACTGTGCCTGCTGTAGTGTAACAGATTCTGTTTCATTGACCCATTATATGACTATGTATAGGAGGTAAATCTGATGACTTTTTGCCATTTTGTGAATTTGCAGCTTTTTGCCTTTTTTTTTTGACTTAAGGTGTGTTCACATAGAAAGGTTAGTCTGGAGGAAATGTGAAGGTGCGGGAGTCGAGGTCTGTGTGAATGCAAGTAAGTACATCAAATCCTCGGATGAGTGGATCCATCCAGGATCATGACATCGGTGGTCGCTGGGAGCAAATTGGGTACGAACACGGTACAAGTATTTCCTCCGAGGGCACTCTGCAACAGTATTTTTGTGATCCATTGCTACGCCTTCTCGTGCCGCCAACCAGTTTGGCACCTAGTCCCCTGGCCCTTGTTAATTTTCACATGAATAGCAAAACTTTACAGTGGATCAATATTCTTCGGAATCATTAAGGGCGAGTTACTACAGGTGATCTGTGTGAGCACAGCTTATGTTTTGGTCGTTGTTTTTAATCTTCCATAGTTAGTGATCCTTAAGAGCTTTAGCATTTGACTTGCTGTTAGGTCTTCTATTTTTGTACCTTACATTCGGCCAAAAACAATCCACAATGCCATGTTTGTGGGGGTTTTTTAATTTATTTGAGTACACAGTTTTTATTTTTTTGGGGTGATTTGAATTGTTGTCTGTAGCTGTATTGTATGAATGTTATTTAAGTTTTGCAAGTAAATAAAAATTGTTTTATGTCTTCATCCGTTTGTTCATACTTTGTGGGAGCTGATTGCATCACTCCATCAAATCACGATCCTTGGGTTCAGTTGTTCCTAAAGTAAGGTGAACTTGGGGAAATGCAAAACAGCCACATGTATAGTCAGTGGAAATTCAGCAGACTAAATATTGTATGAGTAGTGTGAGAAAGTAATGTGTTTGGAAAGACACCACAGACATAAAACAATCAATGAAACTCGGAGGCTTTATTATGCTTTTGTTCGAGATTAATCGTCTAATCCCACTTGATTCCTTCTTCCCTGCACTAATGCAACTTTCTAGTCATTAAGTTGACACATCAAAGCAACTCCGCGTAGGATCCAGTGTTCTTCCGGTAACTCGGAGGGGATTGTCATGGAGACGACGAAGTTTGTAGAATGTCCCGTTGTTGAAAGCACACCGCGTCGCTCGATTGTCTTGTAAAGAGGAGCCAAATAAGCAGAACGAACGGGAATCTCTGAACGCTTCATTGGTTTTAGCCACATCTCGGGATTTGGAGGAGGGAGTAAAGAACAAAAAAAGTAAATATTGTCAGAAACTTCATCTGTACGATAACTCTAGAGTTCATTCATAGAACACTTTACCCCATGCAGTGTTCAGGTATATCATTAAATTGACATAAAATAATTCTTTTAAAGGTTGTACAAAAATATTAATTCCAGAAGTTTACCGCTGTTTATGCAGTCTGATACACCACCTTATTTAACGTGCACAAGTACTGCAAAACTTGAGGTATTTGGAAGCACTAAGACGGTGGTTTGTGTTCTTCAATGTTTAAGTATTTAATTAAATAAATATTGTAAATAATAATAATAATTCCAAATGTTTACTGCTGTTTATGCAGTGGCAATTGCACTGAGTTCTTTGTGTCTGTTGTTTATGTGCTTTATAACGTCCTTAAAAATGGAAAGCTTCCTGTTTGGAATGATATTCAATTTTGTTTGACTGCCATGTGTCAGAATGTTGCAGCCCCTGGTATCGTCCCAAGTCAGAGTAAAAATATTATTTTACTCCTTTCTGCACATATGCGATCGGGATGAATTCATAGCCAAATTGCTGCTGAACTCCAGGTCAGTTTGTGATTCATGTTCCAATTCCTATTGAAATTGAGCCTCGATCATAGACTGATGTTTGTGGGCAAATGCGTGGCTTTGTTTTGGCAAGGGCCACCCTCGTATCACTTTCACATGCAAGTCTGCTCCTTTTCTTTGTTTTGATGTCCAGCAATTTCGAAAATGCATGCTCACAGAGATACTTTGTGATGAACGGCATGAAGATCTCAAGGGCAATTTTAGCAATGAGAGGATACCCTTCCATTTGGCGGTACCAAAACGTTGAGAGCGTTGTTGAGTCTGGCTCTGCTGAAGTTCGATGAGGTCGTTGAGGTATTGATCATTGACATTTGCCGTTGCAACGCCTAGCCTAGTGTTGGCGCAGTGGTTAGGGCAGTGGCTTGGGATCCAAAAGGTCCTGAGTTCAAGCCCCGTTGGGCCACTGAATTAATACACCAGGGGGTTTACTCAGCCTGTCATCCTTCCGAGGTCGGCGAAATGAGTACCAGTGTACTGGGCTGGTGTATACCCCGGTTAAAATAGGTATACCATATCCCTGTGTCGTAAGAGGCGACCAGGGTTGCGTCAGGAAGGGCATCCGGCGTAAAACGTGCCAAATCACTATGCGGATCATACGGATGATCCGCTGTGGCGACCCCGAACGGGAGCAGTTTGTGAGTTACCCTTTTAAGACCACGAGACCTGTTAGACACCTGGAAACTCCAAAGACCCTTTTGACCTTTTAAGATCCTTTCGACCCTTTACAACTTTTGGACCCTATAGTCCGTTTGGGTCTAAACTATTGTTGGAACATATCCTTTAGATTAGAACCTTTGAACCCTTAAGACCCTTATAGACCTTTTGGACCACTTCGACCCTTTGTACCCTTTCAACACCTCAGACCCTGTCGGCCCCTTTAAACACACCACACAAATATAAAGACCATACTTTTTTAAGCAATCGATTCCACCAACCTGGAAGATGGGTACTCTTATTTGGGTATTACTTATTTCCTTACAACTTAAATGGTGACCTTGAACCTTTGAGCCTGTCTCAGATTAACTCTGGAAAGCAGTCTGAGGTTTATCACATGCTCTCAACTCTATTTAAACTGGAAGAAAAACATGCTTCGGTATCGATCGGTCACCCTACGCTTGCTCATTTCTGGCACCTTATTCTGTGGGACAAAACTCTTTGCTTTGAATCGATAACTTTATTCATCCATAGCTAAGCCAACATGCTTCTTCAATTTATTGCATACTCTACAAGCTATTGATAGACCCTCCCAAAGTAAAGTTTTGCACATTCGTGTTACACTTTTACTAATTAGTGCATTTCCTCTTCTTTCCCTCGTAAATGGTCGATTTGTTTTTTTTTTCTGTTGAACTATTTGTGTTCTTCTCATCCCTCCCTTGTTCATACTTTGGCAAGAACCAGCAGAGTTATTTAGGAATACTTTCAAATGTATTTATTCCTATATTTTATAGATATTCGCACGCACAATATTATGTCTCATTACTTTGTGAATGGGTGAGGCGAATAATGGTCCAAGCACTGCTCTTTGAGGTATCCCACAACTTATAACCTAACCCTCTACCTTGCACTTCACTCAGAGTATTTGGGGAGAAATGTAGACATCACATGGTGCTTTATCAAAAACAAAACAAAAACTTTACACTGTGCATTTCCTTCACAGGCAACCATTTCATTTATGGGTCTATGATTGACTGTAAAGTGTTGCAAATGTACATGTAACACATTTGGCCGTTTATATTCAAAGTCCATTTTTGACTGAAAACGTTTCCAATTTGCACGAGTGTCTGAGAAATGATAATTTATTGTAATTATATAACGTTCATGACTAGCAGTATATTGCAGACTTTTATCATGATTTTGTGACCGTAAGACATGCGGTCTTGTCTCAAAAGTTCTTCTGAAGAGCGTCCATGAGAACCATGGTACAAAACTTGGATGATGCAAAGATGAATTGTTTTGCAGTACTCAGGTCTAATTTCCACAGAACAAGTTTACTGAACTCAAAAGCAATTTTGAACCCGACTCGTGTGAAATGAATTTGAAAGTACGAACCAATTACGTTCTGAACTATTTATGCCACGTAGCAGAACACAACTGCTTGCCTTTGGGGATTTTTATTTTTACTCAAGTTGTAATTTTTGCTTAATGATGCATCTTATTTGTGCAAGATTACAAGCAAATATTTTGCTAATTATGATCATATAGTAATTCTCAGTATTTATTTGTAGTCACCGTGTTGATGATGTCGAGTATTCTGTTAAGTGGATTGCAGATTACCTTGGGCATTGGTTCATTGAGGACTTTGGGCAGAGATTCTGCCAGCCGTTTACTTTCCGAGTCCCAGCGTGCTCCGTCCAAGAACAGGCCCTGGATATACACCCCTGTAGTTGGAGAGAAACATGTATTTATGCACAAGTGAAATATTTGAACTATAAATGCTTTTACTCTTGATCGAACTATTGTATAATGATACTATCTGCGATAATGAAATGAGCAATGAGGGGGCATTTCAAACTTTTTACTGCCTCCTTATATTTCATTTTTCTTCTTACAAGAGTATTGATTTTTAAAGCATTATTATAACTCGCAAGTTGCCCGTGCCTGCACGGGACTCTGAACGTGGTAGGGATTGAGGTGGCAAAACTGCAAATGGTATCTTCTGTCATCGAGCCAACAAGCTGGGAGCACCAATTCACATTTATTGCCACATCTGAGGCAATTTAAATGCTCTATTGGTGGGGAGGTACTCCATTTGAAACTGTTTGTTCGATATAAGTAGCTTTTTGATGCCTAGGATCTGAAACAAAACTTGTATTGATGTCAAAGCCAGTGACCAATTCCAAATTTGTAGTAAGTAATCAAATTCATTACTATTATTGCATTGTTGCATCTCCCATTATTTCAGTTGATTATTTAAATGTTTTGTGTATTTTCTTTATTGTGGACCGTTTATTTTAAACTGTCACGCATTACACGATTGTAGTGTTGGTGTGTTTCATGTGTTTGAGGATGTGAAGTGGTGAGAAAAGCTTTTGTTCATGGAAGAATCCATAATTTTTATGAAGCAAACAAAAAAGACTTCCAGTGTTACTTTAAGATTAAATCTAAAAATCGACCCTGTTTTCATGAGTCTTCAAAGGATGGTAAGTAAACAAGTAATTTGAGAATTTCTCAGCATGCAGATGTCCTTTTTCCTGAATGTTTTCCCTATAGAAAAGTATGGTATGATGTGTTGGGCACTTTTCATTGCTGTGAGTTGTACTGGACAAAAACTTTAAACAAAACTTTGGCTGTGATGATGCTTGTTTTGAACTTGAAGTTTACTTTGGTGTTGTTGCATTTGTATTGTCATTTCCAGCTTGAGCAAAATATACTCTTCTGCATGGGTCGCAGGTATATCGACATCTTTATAATGGTGAGATAATTGTGGATAGAGTTTTTATTAACGCAGCATTGCTGCCTAATTGCATTGAAACGTACAATGAAAAAAAGTGATTTGACCACAAGAGATTATTTTTAAGTTTCAGCAATTGTCAAACACAAAGTTTGTGATTGAACACAAAGAATTGAAATCTTCCGGTTCTGGGTTTGGAGCGACGAGAGGTCTCCTTAGGGGCTCTCTGCTGACGTTCTCAAAGTTAAGTTTCCGGTCGTTATTTGCCCCGTTTTAACTGTTTATTTTCTCACCTACATGTTACTGTGTGTTCCCAGTTTTCTTCGCATTCTGCGAAAGGTTATGTTTTGGTCGTTGTGTATTTATTTATTTGTGAATATGTGTGTTTGTTTGTTATTCGCATAACTCAGAAAGTATTAAACCGAATTGCATGAAATTTGGTGGGATGATTCGTGAGTATCCAAGGACGATTTGATTAGATTTTGGGAGCGATCGGGTCAAAGGTCAAGGTCAAGAAAAGGTCAAAAACACTCTTTTGAGTATAACTTCCTTCATAATACAGCTATCGACATGCAACCACCGCCATATTGTTCCATGACGAGATACCTTTCGGATATGTAGTGTCGGATTTGACGTAACGTCATCGGAAGAGCATCTAAATGATGTCACAAGATGACGTAAATTTTCAATTTTCGATCTCATCAGTTTTGATCATACCGTTTTGTAGGACTTACCTTAAGGACGTCACATACCAAATTTGACTTCGATCGGACTGACCGTTATGACGTTTGAACATGACGTTTTTCAATTGTAGCTAAAATGTCCTGATATTTTACATTCAAATATCTATATAATTTATAAAGCAAAGTCTCCCAAATCCAGGCATTAGGATCAGTACTAAAATATCTGTTTATTGATGTACAGGTTTTGCCAATTAACTCTGTAGTCAAGGTCAAGGTCAAAATATACTTGTAGACATGGCTTCAGATCTAATAGAGCTATTGACATGAAACCAACGTTAAAACGTTCAGTGAACTATGAGCTTTCAGAATGGTAGTCCCCGATTGGACGTGACGTCCCTGGAAGTGCGTCAAAAGATGACGTCATTTTTCAACTTTTTTATTTTTCAGTGTTTATCATTCCATTTTGTTGGACTGCCTTCAAGGAGGTTACACACCAAATTTGACGTCAATTGGACTGACAGTTGTGACGTCATGGACGTTTTAAAATGACGTTTTTCAAATGTGCCCGGAAAAAAGTTGCGGCGGCAAAGGTATACGCTCCACCGAGTGCCCGTTCTAGTTCGGTTTTGTTTCAAAAATCGTGCTATTTTGTGAGTTTTTTTTGTCGACGTTCTTACCAGGTGTTTGAGGCCTAGGCCTTGGCCTAGGCTTGAGGCCTACCGGTTTCCCTCGGTGTTTGATCGTTTTTTTTTTGTTTGTTTTTTTTCTACCCATTACCTTCAATTTGTATCCTCCCCACTTTCTCCCAACAACAACCTGATACAACTTGCCTTTGCCTCATGGAAAGCAAACCCAACTGAGGGCAATCTCAGTTCCTTCCGCAAAGCTCGGAACAAGTGTGTATCTACCCTGAGGAGAGCCAGAAAACAACATCTTTCTCATCTCAAGTCTGAACTCTCAAACCTCTCTCCCTCCTCAAAATCATGGTGACGTTTAATCAAATCTGTCTCTGGTTTTTGTTCCCCCTCCATCCCCTCCCTTACCTCAAATGGCCGCATTGCTGATACTGCACGTGAAAAATCTGAATGCCTAAACTCGGTGTTTGCAGCTAAAACTTGTGTCCTTAACCCATCACTTTCTCTACCCATCTTACCCAGTCGCACCCAACTGTCCCTGGACTCTGTCCTTTTCTCCTAACAAGGTGGAGAGCTTGCTTTGAAACCTCGACTCAGATTCTGCAACCGGTCCAGACGGCATCAGCCCACGTGTCCTCAAAGCCTGCTCTTCTGCTCTTGCTCACCCTCTCTCTGTTCTATTCACCCTCTCATTTGCTCATGGTCATCTGCCATTTGCTTGGAAATCTGCAACCATCACTGCCCTGCATAAAAAGGTGCAAAGACAGATCCCTGCAACTACAGACCAATCAGCCTTCTCCCAATCATCAGCAAGGTTATGGAATCCATCATCACTTCAGACATGAAATCCTTCCTCTTCTCCAATGGCTTGATTTTAGACCAGGTCACTCTTCCCTGGATATGCTGCTTCTGCTCTCCCATCAATGGATGGAGGTCCTCAATGCCAGACAGGAAATCCGAGCTGTATCCCTGGACGTATCACGTGCTTTTGACACAGTCTGGCACCCTGCCCCACTCACCAAACTCTCTTCCCATGGTCCTTTCTTTTTCTGGTTTTCATCAATGATCTCTCCGACTCTAGAAAATCCTCTCTATCTCTTTGCTGATGACTCCACCCTCTGCCGTACCATCTGTCATCCCTCAGACCGGCAAGCAGCAGCTTCTTTGCTCACTGCAGATCTGAATAAAATCACAAACTGGTCCAACACGTGGAACATGTCTTTCAATCCGGACAAATCTCACACTCTCACTTTGTCTCTTCGAAAGGACCGTTTAGAACCCCCCCCCCCCATCCACTTTCTCAACAATCCTCTGGAAGAAGTCTTTTCTTTCAAGCTTCTGGGTCTCACAATCTGCCATGACCTTTGCTGGGAAAGTAACATTTCCAACCTCGCCTCCAAAGCCAGTCGCCGACTGGGAATCCTCCGTCGTGCAAAGTCTGATGGAGTACTGCTCTCCCCTCTGGGCTGGTGCTCCTGCATCCCACCTTTCTCGGCTTCACGCTGTCGTTGGCATCTCCCGCAATGAAGCTGAGTCTTTGGGCCTCTCACTCAATCACCGCAGGTTGATCGGTGGTCTTTCTGTGTTCTACCGTCTCCTCTCCAGTCTTGTCCCCCCCCCCCCCCCCGCTCTCTCTGCGATTTTTCCCCACCACATTTCCACAGGGCGCTCGAGGTCTGCCACCAACCCCCTTCTGGTAAAACTACCAAAATCACGAATCACTGCTCACCTTCACTTTTTCATTCCTCTTTTTTCCTGCCTTTGGATAAACTCCCTCACTCTATTCTTTCACATTCTTCCCTCCAGGCTTTCAAAACAGCTGTTCACCACCACCTCTTATCATCCCCCATCCAAATCCTCGATCTTTTCTACCCCCGATAATCCACCCAAGCCCACTTCCTTCAAGTCCCCTGCTTTCCTTCCTGAAAGTCCCTGTTATGTCCATCTTCTCTTCCCCATGTTCCCCGTCCCATCCCTCTCCCTTCCACAGATCTCCAAATGTGTCTGTTCACCACTGTTTTGTCCCTCCCACTCCTCTTATCTCATGCCCCCTTGCTGTGCGTTGTGTGTTAGCTCTCATATGGTACAATCAAAACTAGAACTGCCACTTTACAACTGCTGGCAGTGATGACCGGGTACCCAGACCTCCTCTTTTGATATGATGTGAGACTTAAATGATATTCGCAAAGCTTTGCGTCGATAGGATAAGTGGTTCCAGAGAAAACAATATTTAATATTGTTCTTGAATCCAACATGGCTGCTAAACCATGTGACCTATCAAATAGAAATCAACAAACATATTCCCTACTCGTGTGCAATACGTATGTGAAGTTTCCCCTTGATCTGACCGGCCGTTCTGGAGAAGATGTTTGAAGGTTTTAAGGTAAATTCAACATGGCCGCCAAACCGTATGACCGATCAATAAGAAATTAACAAACTTGATAAAGGACCTCATGGGGAATGTGTGTGTAAAGTTTCACCTCAATCTGTTTAGCCGTTCTGGAGAAGAAGATTTTTTTTTTTAATTCCCAAAACAAGATGGCTGCCGAACCAAGTGACCTATGACATCATAATATATGTTTTTCTACGGTGAATTGTTGTGCAGATGAGGGTCAAGAAATTTCAGATTTTTCTGATGCAGCGTTGTACCTAACGAATTTTGACCGGCACACCTCTTGACCGATGACCTCACGAAAAATCACCCCTGTTTCCCATGAGGAGCTTATTCAAATGTATGAAGCGAAAAAAATTTCCATCGCACTGTTTCAGAGATACAGAGGTCCAAAGTTTATCAGTTTTTTCATCCTCATCTGTCGTCGTTACAATTGACGTCACAATTATCAATTAAGTTTGCTATCAAAAAAGATACATAATACGGTGAAAATTTCGTGTCGATCGGACTTACCGTTCTTGAGAAAATGATTTTTAAAGCGAAAGAACCGGCAAATTGCTGGCGGAAAAAGAATAACAAATAAGGAAATAAACAGAAGAAAAACAATAGGGTTCCCTGCCAGAATGACCCTAATAACTCGACACTTTATAGACTAAAATTCTCTTGTTCCAAATGTACTTCAACATTTTGATTAATGTGAGTGGCACACCAAGCTTTTGTGAGGCCTAACCTCATTAGTTGTACAGTAAGGAATATATTTTTGAATCGATTATTTCAATCTTCATAAAACTGACACATGACATCACTGTTGCACAATGGTTTCATATGTTTTGATTACTTATATAGTGTTGTCTTTCAAAATGCACTTCCTATGTATGTGAGAATGAGTCTGACATACCGTCCTCTGGTGGTTCCGTGTACTCTTTGTCATCCAAGACCTCGTAATCAAAACCCAGGAGATCTATTGGTATCGTATACTTGCGAGCATAGTTTTGCTGAGCACCTGTCAGGAAGGCCTGCGTGAAGAAGAATCCTGAGAGCCAGAAGACTGGTGGTGCATCATGTTGATACCAGTCCTGTGGGTTTGGTGGGAACATGTATATGGTTATGTATATTTGTGACAAGTAGGTGTGAAGTGATCCACACTAACAGCTTGGTAGAAAGCTATAAGGATAAAGTTTTCACTGGAACTGGAATGTTTTTGCTTGAAAACAGTGAACCTTCTGTGTTGCAAAGAAGAAGAAGATGAAGAAACTTTTGTGTCTTCAGACACAAGGTTGCCGATTGAGATTTGACTTGGCGATGGGGCACAATCCTGGACAGGTCACCACTCCGACACAGGACAGTCGAATGGCTCATTCTTCCTAATAAGATGGGACTCATTTTACCGACCTCAGAAGGATGACAGGTTGAGTCAACTCACTTGCTGTTATTTTAACGGCCTGATAGGGGCTCAAACTCAGGACCCTAAGATCTTAAGCCAGCCAGCTTAACTGCCAAGCCAACAATATGGTTGTTTCCAAATTTTTTTTGAGTTTTATTTTGAGTCGGGCATGGTGCTTTGTTGAAACCACCCAGTCCATACAACCCTGTTGAGCAAGGCTCATTTTGGGATTTTCTGGACTCTGCGTACTCATTGAGAACTGATGCCACGTGTAATGCAAGATATCAGCAATAATGCCTTGGCACTTTTGTCCACCTGGTCAATGTAATCTTGGTGGTTTCAAATCATTCTGTACTTGCTCAGCCTTGCATTGTTATTGGCGACAGAATCTACAAGCTCCATTTACTCAGAGCACCCAAGCGTCATAATGATGCTGAAAATGCCTGGGAAGTCACATCCAATGATGTGTTTGTAATTTGTACTTGATATGTAAGCACCTTGTCTTGGTATCATTTGCGCATAGAAATGTTACACTTGTTACACATCCGTTACCAAAGGTGGACAGAGGTTGTGTTTTCACCCCATTTGTTTGTCTGTGTGCAGGATATCTCAAAAATGTATGGACAGATTAGGATGAAATTTGGAGTCCAGGTTGGTGTGGGACAAGGATGAATTCATTAGATTTTGTTGAAGATCCAGATCTGGATAGTATAATTTTTCGTGAATCTACACCATTAAGAGACGGGGCCCAAAACAATATATAGCCCGATATATCTCAAAAAGTTGTGGACGGATTTGGATGAAACGGTGGACACGTTGGGTGTGTGGCAAGGACGAATTGATTCAATTTTGGTGAAGATCTGAATCCAGAATGATATATTGCACGATATCTCAAAGTTGTGGAAGGATTATGACAAAACTTAGTGGATGAGTTGGGTAAGTGACGAGAACAAGCCGATTAGATTTTGATCAGTGGGATACAAAATGTAAACTGTTCAGCCTGACGGAGGTATGTGCTCCACCAAGTGCCGTTCTCGTTAATTGAGCTCTGAAGTGAATTTTGACTTTCGTCGAGAAATTTATTTTTCCAATTTTGTGTCAAGGTGCGAGTGCACTGTGATATGTAATTTCGTAGGATTTTTGTGCCAAAATTGATTTGTTTTGCAGTTTTGTCAACTGTTGTTGTTCGTCTTTCGGCTGCTCCCGTTCGGATCACAGCGGATCATTCGTTATCATCCGCATATTGATTTGGCATAGGTTTTACGCCGGATGCCCTTCCTGACGCAACCCTGATTGCCTCTTACGACACAGGGATAAGGATTGGGTTTCGCCATGATTCCGGGCTGCCCTACACCCTCTCATAACGTGGCCCAGCGCAGAGCTCCCGTCCTCAAGCGATCCTCCAACCCAAGTCTCTGAGTAGCCGGATTACAGGCGCACGCCACTACGCCCGGTGCAGTTTTGTCAATCCAGGGGTTAAATTAACAGAAAAATTTGGGGTTGAATTTTTTTCGTGAACTTTTAGGGTATTTGGGGTGGCGACCCCCCAAATATTGCTTGGCCTATATCTTCGCTCCTAACCATTTTCGCACTTCCTAATCTTGGTTCCTGACATCCACCATTTTTGCACTCCTAAACTCCTTTGCACTTCCTAATCTTGGTGTCTCAGATAGGGTTTATGGGGGCTCTGAGTTCAATTATGATGGTCATAGGTCCAAGGTCATAAATGGCCACAAATGGTCAATTTGCCAAAATAATTGAACTATATCATGTAGTACCACTTTATATGGGTTTTTGTAGGTGTGGAATTCAATGGTGACTCTTTCTTTTCTTGGAGGTCATTTGGGTGGGCAATTGTAATGTATTTCAAGGAATATATATGAAACACTCTGGGTATACCCATAATTATAATGATAAGTTTAATATCATTAATCAAGTATGATAAGGTACTTACAGATCATATTTGTTTCTGGAAATAAATTCCAATTAACAGAGCCAAATTGTCATTTCCCCCTAAAAATGCAGTATCGAATTACATTTCCATTAAAACTTCCTTTCGGATAAATTTCTGTTCATCAAACTTAACATTTATCTTTACCATTATAAACTTTCAAATCAAATGATGAAGGATCGACATAATGTGTTGATCAATAAAAATAGTCATTATACATATATCTTGATGTGTTATGGCCCTTATGGGACACCATGTATTTCTGGGGATTTCCCCCATTGAACCATGCTGGTGCCAAATCCATCATGCCATGGTTTGGAAAATAACTGGAGAAAAGTGACTCTCTTGAGAGGTATGTATCCTAAAACTTCCACCTATATCATAATGTAATACCATAGTCTCTAAATTATTATGTTATTTGGTCAAATATTCTATTTAAATTTAAACTTTCATTATATTAACTAGTTTGTGTATGGTGGCCGAAAAGTGCCATACATTTCTGACTAAAATTATAGAATTAAAACAGAATGACACGTATATTCAATTGCAATGAAAATAACATTCTATGTAATGTAATATTAAGGTAGAATATGATTATATGATATCGAATAATTTAAAAAATGCAAAAGGCTTTCTTAGTTAAAAATTATCAAATCTGTGTTGGCAGAATAACTGAATATGAACCGAGTGGTCTGTACATCTTGCCCATTATTTTCTTCTTTATTTTAAGGTGTTTCCCTGTATCACTGTATCACTGTGAACGTGCCCAAGCAGTCAAGCTCTGAACATTTTAGCCAACCTGAAAAAAATGTCTCAACAAAAAGCTGCAGAAGTGAGGACTTGCATCATTTGCAAGGAGGGAGACTGTCAATAAGAAACTTGTTGATAAACATGATATATCACTCGTGAAAGATCTAAAAGAAAAGGTGGGGGAGCAGGCTAATCTTGGTGATGTGAACCTCAAATCACTGACAGATCATTTCATTAGCCTGTCTGAGTCAGATTTACATAATGTCTGTTATCACAGCGAGTGTCGCAAACCTCTTGCAAACAAGGCCAACTTAGAGAGATGTGTAGAAAACGTGCTTTCCCCAAACACCAACTCTTTCTGATGTATTGCCAGTGATTCCAAAACGTGGAAGGCCATCAAAGACAGATAAATCTGAGGCAGAAAGGTGCTAAAGTGCTTCTGAAGGAAAAGAAATGTATATTCTATACATGTTATTTTTGTCCAAAATCATTACAAGGGCTGCACAGAGTAGTATCAGATCCTATGGGTCAAAGGGGCTACTGATGATGACGACGACTTTGTCAGATTGAGTCTAGCTGAACTGTCAGATCTTGGAGATACAGCAGCATTAGAGAAATACTATCATCGAGACTGTCTTCGGTTTGCAGACAGATGTTGCAAGGAACTTGGAGATAGCGATGCATAAAGACATGTGAGAAATGTGTGTGATGCTGAATTTGTTGTGTATATATCAAAGATTCCCTAAGTGTAGATGGCTGTGTCCTTAGCATGACTGAGTTAAATGACTTATCTTTATCTTTTGAAGGAGAAGAAAATTCATGAGCAGAGAAGTGACGATCACAAGAAGCACTTGAAGGAGTTGATTGAACAGCATGTGCCAGATGTTGAATTTGTTGAGCCTCTAAATCGTAAGCAGTCACAGAGTTATGAGGAAGAAGTTAGTGGGCCAAGCTGTTGAGTTTGCAACTGCAGACACAGATGCATGGGTTCTAATAGATCTATCTTGTGCCCTGAGGAAAGAGGTTCTCGGTGCAAGAGATTGGAAATTCACAGGTGACTTCAATGACTTTAAAAAACCGCCAATGCTAGAGTTTGTTATAACGCATATCATGTATGGCTCTGAAGCTTGAAGAATCTCAAGACAGCGTGAAGCAGAGGTGAAGAAGAATGTTGATGTTGTATGCCAGCTGATTGTGCAGAGCTCAAGAAGTCAGAAACAAGTCAAGTTGAAGACTTCTCATGAGTTCAAAAAGACAGTGGAGACTCCACTATCAATTGGCATTCCCGTGTATGTGATCAAAATCTTGTTTCTACATTGTCCACAGTGTACATCGGCAGTGACTACCAATATATACTCAATCTTCAGAAGAGGGTGGAGTTTGCAGCGCAGCAGCGGATGCTGTCAACTGGAGGATACTGCCTCCCAGAATTTGTAAAACGAAATGTACCTCTCTGGTTTGCTGGAGACAACATTGACTTTCTGGAAAACACCGCATATGGGCAGAACACATTTCATGGGACAATGTTGGTGCTCTTCCAGCAGGATGAAGATGGGAAGTCATCAACCAACCACTGAAGATCCCTCCCAAGCCCCCTCAGAAGCCTCTCCAAATGCAAATCAAGTATCCAGAAGAGCCTGAGATCAAATTGACTCCTATCAGGTTCCCCAGTTACCCTTTCCACAGGGGAGTGGATCTTCTAAAAAAGTACTCAAAGTTCACCCACATGTGGGCATTAGCCAATATACTCGCCAATGCTCCCCTGTCTGAGACATCTGGCATTGCTGATGGTGGAGTAGATACTGCAGATGTTGGAGATAAAACAAAGATGATTTTAGAAGTAACCGAAAGAATGGAGAAGAAGAAGAAGAATATATTAAAGAAAGATGTGATGCCAACTTGGGAAGCCACACAGCACCTCCTGATAAAAAGTCAGGATGGTTACCAGCCACCAACAAAAACCAATGTGGAGGTTGTGGCACCACTGTTTTGAACATCACCTACTGATTATGGTACTCTTTTTACACAGTTCTTTGTTTGGCACAAAACATATCAGCAGAGGTTGTTGGTCCTCAAAGACGGACCCTGATCACTCTTGATCTCGACCTCTATCAACGGGCACTCAAGCTGAAAGAGTCTGTCAAGAACAAGAATTTGGTCCTGAGGGCTGGACTTCTCCACATCATATTTGCTGTACTTCATGGACTTGGCAAAACATCAGAGGGGAGTGGCCAAGACACCTTAGCAGTGGACACTGGGATCTATTCTTCAGCAGCGTTGAGAGGGATATACAGTGGCAAGAGATACAAGCGAGGCGTGGAATACCATATCATGAATGCTCTCAACATCCTCCTGGTTAAACTGGATGCAGTCATTGGAGAACCACCAAGTGAACTGAAGGGGCTGTGTGCATCATTGCGTAAAACCTTCCATGAGCGTGACCCAGAAATAGTAGCCATCTACGAAGACCAAGAGAGCTATTACTCAGAAAATTTCCAAAAGGAAGAGGCGACAATTGGAGGTGGGGAGACGAGTCAGTTCTTTGACAATTACCTTGAGCAGGTTGAGGCTCTACTCAAGATCATTGCAGAAGCAAGCTCGAGAGACTGGGAAGGCTGTCTGGCTGCCTGCCATTGAGAAAAACATAAAGTACTTCCATTTCCATGGTCTGATCAACTATGCAAGACTAATGCCTCCACATTTGGCCCAGATGTATCAGTTGAAAGAAGATGATCCCACAACATGGGATGCCCTCAAGAATGGTAATTTTGTTGTGACCAAGTCTATGGAGGAATTCTGCAACCTCTTCACAGACCAGGGATTGGAGCAGGAGATCAAAGTTCTCAAAAAGCATGGTGCACTGCCTGGAATCACACAGGATGAAGCTTCTCTCAACAGGTTTGTCACTACAATACCTCACCTTGCACGGCTGGTGCAGAAATATCTCCTGCCCTTCCCGAAGATTTCAGCAGCAGAGGAGAAGAAGAAGGAGCACTACCAGCTGGTAGGAGATGTATGTATCAGGACAAGCCAGAATGTTCTCAAACTGAGGGACAGTGTCATCCTCCTCTGTGAGGGTAACCCATACATGGTGGGTACACCTCTCAAGAACATTTTCTCCTCAGCTGTTATCCCAGAGAAGGTGAAGTATGACATCCTCAACTATCCAACTCTGGGGCAAGAGCTCGTTTGTGGAGGAACGCCTCCTACCAAATTCCAAACTATCAATTTGGGATCCAATGACCAGGCCAAAGTTTAAGACCTTCAGCAACTGGAGACAGAAGAGGAAGGTGAAAGTTGGTGACAAGGTCATCAAACTGCGAGAGGATCAGGAGCTTATTGGGAGATGCCTCATAATCAGTCAGTCTGACTGTAATGAGTCAGTCTGATCTGACTCACAGATCCCCCTTCATGTTCTTCACTGCATAAAGGACTGTGCATTCAGACATATTGCTGTTGCATCTCCAGACACTGATGTGTTGGTCCTCCTTATTGACCTCATAGCACATGGACGCTTGGAAACTTTGACCTCACTGGAATTTCACACAGGAAAGGGCAACAAGTTCAGAAAGATCGATGTGGTAGAGAGAGTGAGGAGCATCGGCCGTCAGAAGTGTCAAGGTCTCGTCGGGGTACACGACTTCACTGGTGCTGACTGGGGTGGTAAGTTTGTGGGTGTGACAAAGAAGTGGTGGATCACAGAGTACTTTAAATTGGACCCCACTCATTCCATCATTGATGCCTTCCAGAGATTGGGAGATGACCCTCTCTCATTGACTGAACTTAGACGGAACACTCCCTGAGGAGATGCAGCCTCTGGAACGCTTTGTGTGCCGAGTCTACTCTGCGGCATATTCAACGGGAAAACTTTGTATGCATGGTGAACAAAACTTATGTCATTACACATCCCCAACTTCCTGGTTTGGAAGACAGCGGTTGGGTCCTCGAGGATGGTGCAATCTTCCCTCTATTCGTTGCACGACCTGCTCCACAAGCAGTTCTAGAGCTGATCAAATGCGGCTGTAAATCCTCTGCCTGTGTATGCAACTGTTCTTGTGCAAAAAACAACCTCCTCTGCATGCCGCTTTGCAAATGTCAGGCATGACGATATTGAGGATGAAGATGTATATTGTACAAGTTTATAGTTTTGGTCATGAGATCAAGAATGCGATGCATTAAAGTATGCAATTGCTCTGGGTTTTTTGCCAAAATTAAGGTTTTATACTTGCACGTTATATCATGAAATGTGCTATATTTTGTTTTCACCATATTTTTACCTACCCAAATGACCTTGACCATGACCTCCAATAAAAAAAAGTCACCATTGAATTCCTCACCCACAAAAAGCCATATAAAGTGGTATTCCCCAATATAGTTCAATTTTTTTGGCCAATTGACCTTTTGATCCCCCCTAAAAGTTCACGAAGAAATTCAACCCCAAATTTTTCTGTTAATTTACCCCCTATAGTTGACAAAACTGCAAACAAATGAATTTTGGCACAACAATCCTACAAAAGTCATTTTTGTTACATATCAAAGTGCACTATTCATGGAGGAGCTGGAACACAGAACAGATCAGGATGCAACAGGAGAAAGAAGGGTGGTTTGCATCAACAGCAGGGTTGAGAGACAAAATAGCAGGTCAGGTCAGGTATGGGAGCATGTGCCGGAACAGCACGTCGCTGCGTCCACTTTCCGCCGGTATTCCAGGGGCCTCCGTCTGGCCATCCCCCAGGCAGATGCCAGGCCCATCCCCATCTCCTTGAGATGATGGTTAACCTGTTGCAACCATGAGGCACGTGGTCGACCCACTGGCCTCCTCCACTCACGAGACTCCCTCGCTGAGAGAATCTGGTGAGCAGGATCAGAGTCAGGAAAACGAGCCACATGTCCAAAATAGCAGACTTGGAGAATTAAGGGATGTGGGGAAGAATCGGAACAAATGGTGGACACGCGGTGAAATTAAAATTAGAAGAGGTCTTTTTAAACCAGTTGTTGAGGTCTTGTAATTAAATGTGGTAGTGCCAAGTTTTAAAACAGGTACTGCCAAATAAAGTGTTGCTAATAGTTATCAACAACTAATAAACTGGATAACAACCAATCAGGGGAGCAGGAAAGTTGTTAGGTAGGAGGCACTTAACAATGGACCACCTTCAAACAAAATTGCTCTTGGGCTGTTAGCATTTATTGATTATGATGAAACCACTTCAACAGTGGGAAACGAATACTGACAGTTATTGTGTTTTAAAATGATATATCAAGCTAACTTTTCACTGGTGAAACAGTGACCTTAAAACCACATCAAAGTCCTAACAAGATCACGGTAAAGTACAACCTACAATTTGTTTAAAGTACCTGCAGGAAGTTGAGTCGTGCAAGGAAGTCGTTGATGTAGCTGCCAAGAGGTTTCAGGCTGGGGAACGATTTCTTCATCCACATTGCTGGAATTTTCCCCTTGAGAAAACTGCTGACTACTGCCTCCAGCTCTGCTGACATCACTACTAACCCCTGCAGTGAAAAGAATCGGTTTGTTTTTTCATATTTCTACATTGTGAGGTCATTTATTCCCCATCAAGCATTGTCTACAGATGTGTGTGTGTGTGCAAGATCAACAATGAGAGGATGGAAAGCTATCAATTTGCCAAACCACCTCTCCCCTACAACACATAAATAGCCTCTCAATAAGCATGATACATTTTTCTGATTATAAATTGGTTTTTTTGTTCCCTGTTGTGATGCATGATCTGTATTACCCCCCAATTCATCTTTCCTTGTCTCAATGCCTGAGTCTTATGTCTGAGTTCCTGAGACCCAAATGTCTCAAGTGGTAGTTTCAGTGTCTCCACCACCTCTCTCCTCGACCTCTTTCTTCTACTCTCCCTCCTCTTTCTTTCTGTTCTCTCCCTCACTGCCTTTTCTCCCTTCTCCCTCCTCTCCAATTTGTTAAATCTCTTGATGTTTGTCCTGTAAATTATACCTTGCTCCTGTAAAAAGAAGCTTGAAGGCCAACAATGGCAGTTCTATGATACGGGGTGCTCAGATTTCTGCACTTTCAGGAAGAGAATCGAAACAAACAGCCAAAGAAGGATTATATGTTGTTTGGACACTTGATATTCTGAAGCACTTGATGAATAATACAGCAAGAAAGGCCAATTTACCACTTATTGTAAAGAATAAAAACATCATACTTCCATTGAATACCAATGAGAATCATTTTGTTCTCCAAGAAAGGCGCATGAAGAGTAAATTGTAGACATTCAGTCAAAGATATTGGTGAGCAGCTCCAGTAAATTGGCAAAACTATTTACAAAATGCTTTTAAAATACTCAGAGCTGGGATTAATCCATAAAACAAAGATTAGATGGACATGAGGAATTATTCTCCAAATTTTTAGAAAGTGTTCCTAATAGTTATCAACAACGAACTCACAAACAAACTGGATAACAACCAAGCAGGGGAGCAGGGAAGTGTTTAGAAGCAGTTACTCAACAATGGATCACCTTCAAATAAAATTGCTTTTGAGCTGTTCGAATTTATTGATTATGAAACCACTTCAACAAATACAGTTATTGTGTTCTAAATTGACATATTGAGCAAACTCTCAAATGTGAAACGGCGACCTTAAAACTACACCAAAGCCATAATGAGATCGATATTGAAAGGAGGTGTAAGGCAAACAAATCCATTATTACTGAAATTGCGCTGCATTGCTTGCCAAGTAGCAAAATAGAGGAATGACTCGCTGGGGAAGGTTCCAACCGATGATTCACAGATGAAAGTTTTCATTTAAAACATTGCTGAAAAGGTCATAATGACTGATCTTCTGACCAATCCCCAGATTGAGCTCTGACAACAAAGGAACATGGTAGACAAAAATCATGTAACCCACTATGCAATAAACTGGAATTCATCTTTGTGGAATTGGAGAAACGAGTGACAGGGCCAACTCGTCAAAATGGATACGGATCACTAAAGAAGACCAAAGAGATGTACCAGAGTAAGATGGACCTAATTTTGATATTCAAAAAGTCAAAAGCAAACTGACTTGAGTGAACAATCAATTTGTATACCAGCTATGATACAAGCTCTCCAATGAGGGGGATTGAGCAATCATTGATTACCATGCCGAGAGATGTGGAAAGATTATGTCTCGGCCTTTTAAAAAAGAAGCTTTTGCATTAGAAAGAAAAATCTAGATAACAATTGTCACAAAAACAGCTGAAAAAACAAGAATTACCAGCTGGTAAACTGAGTGAGGTGAATAAGACCAATGGTTTGATGGAGAGATTAAATTGACAAAGGCCACAGGACAATAGGTGTGACCTTAAGAGGACAGAGAATAATGGACTATGTTGGGGGAGGACTTCATCCTGCAGTGGACTGAAATTGTCTTTGCAATTAAAGGGTGGATACTATCTATGAACTGGAAGAATAGACCAGAGGTGTGCAGACTCTCTTTTCAACTGTCTAGTCTGGGTTCAAATCCTAACCCCGCTATAAACCATCATCCTGGTATTCCACAGGCATGGTAATCACTGTCGTTAAATTAGGCACCCATCTGCCAGCATTAGTTGATGGACGTTAAAAATCCCATGTCGTCCGTGAAGTGTCACCGAGTTATTGCTGGCAGTCTGCCTAAATTACAAATTCCTGCACGTGAGGTTGAGTATATTGCATCAGAGGAGCAACCTGTCCAGGATTGTAATCCTAGCCAAGAAACTTCTTCGGCAGAACTGATGCTCTATATAGAACATGGTGCATGATGTTGACATTGATGATGATGAACAATCAACGTAATACAAATGGAAAAATGGAGTAAAAAGG
This sequence comes from Eptatretus burgeri, assembly GCF_056783735.1. Classification (NCBI taxonomy): domain Eukaryota; kingdom Metazoa; phylum Chordata; class Myxini; order Myxiniformes; family Myxinidae; genus Eptatretus; species Eptatretus burgeri. The sequence continues at coordinate 36,269,532 of NC_140963.1, read as the reverse complement.
TGAATACGCGAGCTGAAGCTCAATTCACTAAAGACTAAAATGATGTGCCAGTGCAGATTACATTTGTTCGTCAGAAGGTGCACTGAAACCCAGAAGTGAGCTCAGATTGATATTTCCTCAATATTGGTTCACGAGTCAATAAGTGACCACTATATTCGTTATGTGTGTGTCTGTCTGTCTGTCCCAAGCATAGCTCCGTGGGTTTTGATCCAATCCTGATAAAATTTGGGTGGGAGGTTTATATCATGATGTAGTTGTGTTTTCCTGAGAATGGGCTTGCTGCGCCCATTGTGGGCAGCGCCACGCCCAAAAAACGTGTTTTTAGGGGGTAGCCGATTTCAAGTTACATCTTCTCGGGGGTTTGTCAAATCTGGCAGGGGTTTTGGTATTTGGTTAGCCCAATGGCACCTGCATAGCCCCACGGAGCTCGATTTTTCATTTTCGTCTCAAGGTCACGAACTTAGAAAATGTCAAAAAATCAATAAATTGGGCATCGAGCTCCTCGGGTTTTCAACTGTTTCGAATGAAAGTTGGTATGCAAGTAGTGCTCCTTGAGTACGACAACTTTCATCATTTACGTTTTTCCCGATTCCCGCCAGTTTGCCCGTGGCGTCCCCTCGAAGGTCAAAACATAAAAAAAGGCGAACCGTGTACATTACTCGTGAACCATCGCCTCTCCAGACTTGTTATGCTTTATGATCAACACTGATGTTTAGGAGTTTGCCACATGATCATTTTTTTCTCAGCAAGCTTGATATGCCTGAATGATCAGAAGCTTTAACTCATTTCTGTTTTGTGCTCAATGTAAGCTTCAGCTAAACTATGTTCAAGTTCCTTAATTTGTTCATGTAATAACGATCCTTAAAGAGTTTTGTTTGATGCTGATGCAAGACTGACCTTAATGGCTTTTTGGATGTTGATGCAGGATGTCCGAACATTAGAAAGCAGGATGTTGAAGCGGCCCATTTCTTGCACCAGCACGGTGTTCATGCTCTGATTGTAGGACGTCGGGAACTTGATCATGGTCATCTCCAAGTCGAAGTTGCTTGGCAGCTTGTTCAGGATGTCTGCAGCAACTCCAGAAACCATGTCATCCGATAACTGCGCAGCACCCCCTCCTGAACCTGACTACATGTAGGCCCGTTATGGTGGGGGGGGGGGGATTTACAAGCACTGTATTAACTACATTATATGTGACAGCTGTTAGCTACTGTAACTGCTATGCTTGTAACTTTTTCATTAGAATACCTACACTCAAGAATAGCCGAGCCGTCTTCAGTTGTCCAACCCTTCCTCCCTCCCATGGTACACTGAAGCTTGTGGTGAGGCAGTTCTCCTGAAATGACTTGCCTTCACCTCATGGAAGGCAAATCCAACTGAAGGTAATCTCAGTTCTTTCCAAAAAGCTCAGAACAAATGTGTGTCTATCCTGAGGAGAGCCAGGAAACAACATCTTTCGATTCTCAAGTCTGAACTCTCAAACCTGTCTCCCTCCTTCAAATCCTGGTGGCATCTAGTTAAGTCCGTTTCTGGTAGATGTTCGCCCTCCATCCCCTCCCTTACCTCAAATGGCTGCACAGCTGACACTGCACGTAAAAAGGCTGAATGTCTAAACCCTGTATTTGCTTCTAAATGTTGTGTCCCAAACCCATCAGTCTCTGTACCCATTTTACCCAGTCACTCCCAGCTGCTCCTGGACTCTGTGTCCTTTTCTCCTGACAAGGTGGAGAGCTTGCTGTCAAACCTCGACTCAGATACTGCAACTGGTCCAGAGGGCATCAGCCCTCATGTTCTAAAAACCTGTCCTGCTGCTCTTGCTCACCTCTCTGTTCTATTCACCCTGTCATTTACTCAAGGTCATCTGCCATCTTCTTTGAAATAAGCAAGCATTACTGCCCTGCATAAAAAAAAAGATGCAAAAACTGATCCCTGCAACGAGAGACCAATCAGCCTGTGACAAATCATCAGCATTGTCATGGAATCCATCATCGCTTCCGACGTCAAATCCTTCCTTTTCTCCAATGGCTTGATTTCCGACCATCAATTGGGATTCAGACCAGGTCATTCTTCCCTGGACATACTGCTTCTGCTTTCCCAACAATGGATGGAGGACCAAAATGCCAAACATGAGATCAGAGCCATCTCCCTAGACATATCACGTGCTTTCGATACGGTCTGGCAACCCGCACTGCTCACCAAACTCTGTTATTATGGTATACAAGGCAATCTCCACTCATGGCTTGCAGACTTCCTCTCCTGTCGCAGTCAACGCGTGGCTCTTAATGGCATTCTCTCATCTCCTCTTCCCTTCCAGGCTGAAGTTCTTCGAGGCAATGTTCTGTTTTTCATCAATGATCTCTCAGATTCTCTGGAAAATCCTCTTTATATCTCTGCTGTTGACTCCACCCTCTGCAGTACCATCTCTCATCCCTTTGAGCAGCAGGCAGCAGCCTCTTCTCTCCCTGCAGACCTGGACAAAATCATAAGCTGGTCAAACACTTGGAACATGTCTTTCAATCCTGACAAATGTCACACCTGCACCATGTCTCTCAGAACTGACCGTCTGGAACTCCCCCAACCCCCCCCCCCCCATCTACTTTCTGAACAATCCCCTTGAAATCCTTTCGTTAAAGCTTTTGGGCCTCTATCTGTCACGATCTTTCCTGAGAAAGCCACATCTCTAAGCTGGCCTCCAAAGCCAGTCACAGACTGAACATCTTATGTCATGAAAAGTTCTTCTTTGGCACACCTGAGCTTTGTCTGTGATCTGTTTCCCTCTATATTTCCTCAGGACACTGAAGGTCCACCAAAAATCCCCTTCTAATGAAACTGCAAGAATCACTGATCACCTTCACTCTTTCTTCCCCGTCTTTGGAACAAACTCCCACGCACTCTTCAATCCCACTCCTCCATCCAGGTCTTCAAAACAGCTGTTCATCACCATCTCATATCTTCCCCCATCCAAAATCTTGATCTTTACTACCCCCGTTAATCCACCCTAAACCCACCTCTTTGAAATTCCGTTTTCCTTCCTGAAAGTTCCTGTAGTGACATCTTATTTGCCCCGTGTACCCCACCCCACCCCTCTCCCTTCCACAGATCTCCAATTGTCTCTGTTCCCCACTATTTTTTGCTTCCCTCTCCTACCCCTCTTGTCTCCTGCTTTGTTATACGTTCTGTGTGTTAGCTCTTGCACGAGCCTCGACATGGTATACAAAAAAATACCTTCAGATCGGGACATCAGACCTGCTGTCCCATCTTCATTTAGGATGTGCACCTAAAGTGTACCGCATCATTGGTTTAAAAAAGAAAGCTATTGTGTGCTGAGCTAAATTTCCGAGCTGGATCAGAAGCACTACCTGTTGTAGATGTTGGTGTGGGTGTTTAGGGATGCCTGGTGTTGGCTTAATGGTTAGAGTGGTGGGCTTGGGATTCTGGGGTCCTGAGTTCAAATCCTGCTCGGCTGTTGGATTAATACCAGGTGGGGTTGACTGTCTGTCATCCTTCTGAGGTCGGCAAAATAAGTACCAGCTTGCTGGGATGATTGAGCTATTTGAGTCTCCTGTGTCGGAGTGGCGACCTGTCCAGGATTGTGCCCAATCGCTCAGGACACTGCTTTGGCAGCACCCAACACTTTGTACAGAGTCTGGTCTGTAATGGATGGAGGTTTGGGGGTGTTTGTGGCATGATGAGCCAAATAACCTTCACCGATCTGAATTGACCTATGAACCTAATTGTTGGGGAGAATGAATTGAAGCTTCTGTGTTCCAGTCATTATTCATTATAATTTACTTGAAGGATTAAGCTATAAATAATCTCTCATCAAAAGGAATCTTGGAAAGAACATTAAAATTATTTGGAATAATAAAATTGCAGCAATTGATTTGCACCACAAATAAGTTGATCATTTTGGTTTTGTTCCTCCTCCCATCTCAACAGCTTATGCCTCATTCATCGTTTAACCCCTCTTTTGTCAATGTCATCCACACAACCTCCATACCTTTTCCTCCAGTCCTTGATTACCATCTCTTTACAAAATATCCTATTGAACTACCTACTCAGAAATCTTGGAAAATTATACTGTAATTCAATTTTTTATTATTATTATTATAGACCCCATGCTTAGGGTGCGCACGCGCGCACACACACACACACACACACACACACACACACACACACACACACACACACACACACACACACACACACACACACACACACACACACACACACACACACACTTTTCAGTGCATCACCATACATCCTTTTCCTTGAGCTTCAATTCCTGAATCCATGTGCATCCTATCTTTGCAAATGTACACAAAGTTTAATTACGTTACCATATGGTGTGATGGATGTCATGAACAGGGTACTCACAGCTTCAGCCTGGAAAGTAATTGTGAAAGAAACAAAAAATGACAATATGAGGAAAAAATATCAAAATAACAAACATCAATGTAATCAAAACATTTTCCACCAAAGAGTATAAAACCCAACATTTTGATGTCAAACAATCATGTACTTGTTACTTTACAAAACCCTTGTTGCTTGAACAGTGGAACTTGAAACTGATCTCTTCCAAATGCTCGTACACCTAAAGCTATCTCAATATTGCCAAGTGTAAACTCGTTCATCTCTTGTAGATGAGATTAGCACCAGGTAACAAGGTGCTAATTTCACTTTGAGAAGAGAAAAACTTTTGATCACACATTTAACAACATTGTTCACCTGCAAAGTAAAATACCTCATCTCGACGAGGCAATTTGTACTGTGCTTGCATGTTTACCGTGACCCACTAATGTCAGACAGCAGTCCTGTACCATGGAAAATGGTCCAGATAACTATATGGCATTGGTGGCACAAGAGAGGGATTATATGTAAGTCGTGTCCAGGTGGCTTAGCCCCCACCTGCATGGGTGGCCAAACTTCTCCCTTGGAGGCTTACAGCCGAGACTCTCGGAAATCAATGCGCGCGTGGCAAAGAAATGCGAGGAACTTCAGCAGGACGGCAGCAAAGCTCAGGGGTTTTACTTGACCCACAACAGATACACTGACAAGCAAATTAAATAGAACAAATAATCCTTTCATAACGATAATAAAATATGTACAATGACAACAATTCAGACTATAATAATGAAAGAAAAACGTGAATTAAACTAAATCTAAATCTAATTGAGGTACTTCCACACAGACTTAAATACAGACAAGGGAACAGAATAATAAAAGAAAAATCCCTCCTTTATCCCGGCACTTTGCTGTTTGCCCAGGGATGGGCTTCTCAAGCTTGAAGGTCACCAAAACCGCTTGGTCACTGCGCGGGAAAAATGCACTCAAAATGGTGCGGCCGCTCTCTGTGCGGGAAGATGTAGAGAAGGTAATTCGGAGATGGCACTCGAGGTCAGGGCTCACTAACCACAGTGTAGCTTATTCTCAAGAGCGTCTATGCCGACCGTTCCTCTCCCGTACCCGGTCTGTTCACAATGATGGCCGACATGATGAGACGATTTCTGAGTCCCTGTGATCAGGCCACGAGGCACACTCTTTGTCCCTCCTCAGAAACACACACACACTCTTCGTGGCTCAGCCGAACAGTCAACGGTTAGCATCTTGCCCAGCACGCCGCAAATTCACACAGCACGAGAATCGTGCAGCCTTCTTCGTGGCGTGAGCAAAAGCGAGATCCTCCGTGTCCTCTGATTAGCGTGTCCTCCTCCCTCGACTACTCGCCTCCGATGCGCTCCTCCCCTTTTTTCCTCTCCCGTCACACCCATCAATCATCCGCCTCGGGGGCATCACTTCGCCCCCTGTCGCCCTTGGAGGCAGAGCTCCCTTCCGACCTAGTCGTACAGCTTGACTGCAATGGCCGTTGCCATTACGAAAACGTAATTCTATCATTGCTGGTGGCAATACAAAAACAAAGGGAAAAGTCACAGAGGGGAAACCACATATTGGGGGAACTTATCCTTAATCCCTATCGAATAGACACCACACCACCCCCTGTGTAGTGACACATAACACTTAAGCCCACAGTTTCCCTACTTAATTACATTGACATGTCTCCTACACGTCCACCAGTGTGACCACTCCTCATTTTCATAAATGCCAAGGTGAGCCAATGAAAAAAGGCAAGAATTCACAAGGTTTCGGAAAAGCGATGATAATAGAAAACCAAGATGCCAAGGTGAACAACGAATAGCCAAGATCTTGTGAAAAAAGCCAAGGAGTGGTCACACTGACGTCCACAGGCCAAACAACTCTATTCAATCCTAGCTTTCTCATGAAATTCCTCCATATACCCCCACAACTGAAACAAATATATATATATATATATATATATATATATATATATATATATATATATTACATACACACATACATATATATATATATATATATATGTGTATGTAATATATACACACATATATATACACACACACACACACACACACACACACACACACCCTTTCAAAATTTTCACCTTGTGTTGCTTTGTCGCATCTGGAATTAAATTGCATTAAATCAGACTTTTTCCACCTTTACACATCATAACCCACAACTTCCAACTGAAAAACAAATTCTACAAATTTCAGAAAATTAATTAAAATACAACACGAGAATACCTGGGTTGGATCAGTCTCCACCCCCCTGAGTTAATACTTGGTGGAAGCACCTTTGACAGAAATTACAGCTGTGAGTCTGTTGGGATAGGTCTCTACCAACTTTGCACACCTTCATTGGGAAATATTTTCCCATTCTTCTGTAAAAAAAAATGTTCAGGCTCAGTGACGTTGCATGGGAAGTGTTGATGGACAGGAATCTTCAAGTCATGCCACAGATTTTCAATTCGATTCAAGTCGGGGCTCTGACAGAGCCACTCGAGGACATTTATCTTTTGGTCCTTTGGCTGTGTGCTTCGGGTCGTTGTCAAGCTGAAAGATAGACTTCCTTCCCAATTTCAGCTTTCTTGCAGATGGCAGCAGGTTTTCCTTTAGGATTTTTCTGTATTTTGCTCCATACATTTTCTCTTGGATCCTGACAAGTGGCCCAGTCGTCCCTGCTGATGAGAAACATCCCCATAACAATGTGGAGCCACCACCATGCTTCACAGTAAGGATGGTGTTGGTCGGGTGATGTGCTGTGTTGGGTTTGTGCCGAATATAACATTTTGCATTTTGGTGAAAAAGTTCCATCTTGCTTTTGTCAGACCACAAATCTCTTTGCCACGTGGCATCAGAATCTCCATAGTGGTTTTTTGCAAACCTCAAATCGGACTCAAGGTGGTTTTTTTGGAGTAATGGCTTCCTTCTGGTCACCCTACCATATGGGCCAGACTTGTGGAGTACTTGGGGTATTGTTGTCACATTCACACAGTGACCAGTCTTTACCATAAAGGAATGTAGCTCTTTCAAAGTTGCCATTGGCTTCTTGGTGTCCTCTCTGATCAGTCTCCTCCTTGCTTGGTCATCCAGTTTGGAGGGACGGCCTGATCTTGGCAGGGTCTTCATGGTACCATACACCTTCCACTTCTTAATGATCATCTTGACTGTGCTCTTTGGGATATTTGAGGCCTTTGAAATATTTTTATACCCCTCCACTGATCTGTGCCTTTCCACAACTTTATCCTGGAGATCTTTTGAAAACTCCTTGGTACTCATGGTTGAGTCTTTGCTATGAAATGCACTACCTAGTAGAGGAAACCTTCAAGAACAGCTGATTTTATTCTGAAATAATCAGAATCACTACAATTTAACACAGGTGGAGGCCAATTAACTTGGTGTGAGATTTTGAAGGTGATTGGTTACACCTGAGCTTATTTACAATTGTTATTATAAGGGGGTTGGACAATTATCCAACCAAGATATAGTTTTGTATTTTTAATTAATTTTCTGAAATTTGTGGAATTTGTTTTTCACTTGGAATTTGTGGGTTACGATGTGTAAATACAGGATGTAAAAAGTCTGATGTAATGCAGTTTAATTCCAGGATATCAGGCAACAATAGGTGAAAATTTTAAAAAGGGGGTGTCGACTTTGTCGGCACTGTACATGGATATGGATTTGAAACAGAGAGGGATTAACATAGGGTGGGAGATATCACCAATGCCACATCATGAGCTCCACAGTTAAAGCAATGAATTTAAAATGCAAACAATCAGACCATGATATTTCTCAACACCATAGTCTGAGCTTGCAAGGTTCATCCTTTGTGGTGCAAGACCCACCAACTGAACCAGCTTATCAGCTTCCCACTGTTGAAGAACCAGAACTTGAGCATTCCGGGATATGATTGTAACCATTGCTGAAACTTCGATAAACCTCTCCATCAAGTTGAAAGAACAGTCTTGAATATTTTAAGTTCATTCCAGTTTCAAAACGATGGGTGAGTTTGCTGTCTGATATGAGAGGAAAAGATTTCTTTGATTTATGCAATTGAAAACTTTTCATCTAATCACCCCAACTGGACCCCATTCTCCCCCACCTCCGAGGTTCAGTTTGCTTCGGTCAATGTATTCATCAAAAAATGTCGTTGGGATATTCACAAATTAAATTTCAACAAAAACACAAAATCCTTTAATTTTTCTCATGATGAATGGGCTGAACTTCTCCCAATGAAAAGAATCTTCAAGAATCAGGCAGGTATTGTTATTAAACCAGCAGACAGGTGGCAAGGTGGTTGTCTGGCAGATCCATCTCTTTGAACAAGAAGCTTAATTATCAGGTGCCTGGTTTTATGTTAAAGTGGATTAATGTCTCACCATGAACCATCAAAAACTCACACAAACTGTGAACGATCTCATTTCCAAACAGGAACTCCCACTCACCTCCCGTCATCTCATTGTCAGCACCCTTCATATATCACATATCAAATTTTACAATAATATGAATTCCGCTACAAGGAACTTTGATGCAAGGGGAGGCCATCAGGCTGATCACAGCCTGTGCTGTGATTGAAATCTGTTTTGGTTTGTCCGTACTCTATCCTTATCAAATGCTAAGCATCAAGCAAGGAAGCAGCAAGTACCATTTTTAGTCTTTGGTATGACTTGACCGGAGTTCAAACCGCCGACTTCCTGGACTCGGAGCAGATGCTCACCAGATTTATTTTGGCGCTTCATTGATTATTTATTATATTGGCTTAACCTCTCCGAGCATATGTGAATTTGAATGATTTGTAAACATTATCAATTCTTTTCACCCAGCTCTTAAGGACACTTGAGAGGTTTCAGATAGTGTGTCACATTATTGGACATCAAAATTCAAAATGACCATTGTTCATTACAAGCCAACTCATTGACATAACGATCTAACTTCATCATTTCAACCCTCGCATGTTAAAAATATAATTCAATATTCACAGTTTTTAAGGCCTTGCCATCTCTGTAATGACTGTTTGGATTTGACTAATTAGAGAACCTGAACGTATTGTTGTGGGCCTGGGATCGGTGGCGAGAACGACCACAAGGAGGGGGAGGTTACGCCGTCTCCCACCAATCTCCCCGGAATTGTAGACAGTCGCTTCGGATAATTCCGTGAGCTGGCGGGTCACTGAACGGACCGTGGACACCAATATCTCAACCGCGTAGCATAGGGTCTGTTTGTCTAAAACCAATTTATCTAAGTCGCTACGCGATTTAAACTACCGGGGAAGCCACGCCCTCGGAACGCCTGGTTGAACCGGATTTACTCTACTGGCAGCGATAGATTCACACTACCGACTACCGCTTTGCCACCTTCCTTTCCGGCTCGTTGCAGTCGAGCGGGGCCTGCCCAGGACGTCCCGGCTATGATAGACCGATTACCGGGGATGAAACCCCGCATATACTCAGACCCGGACCATGCGAGAACAATGTAAGAAGGGTCAGAAACGGACTGGCAACATTTCTAATAAATTTATTAACAGTAAATAAAGACAAAAGCAAGACTTGGTGTGAATATGCAAGCAGGGAAATATTTACAATAAGCAAAAACACTTACTCAGTTATACTTAAAGATGGGCCCACACACAAAAAGAAAAGAAACCCCAGAGTCTTTATTTGACCCTCGCTGTGAAGAGACAAGCTGGGGGTCAGAGTTCGGTGGGTACCTGGTCGTCGGAGGGAAAGCGTGCTCTATAGTGTGGCACCTGCCAAAGGTCGTCAATTTCGTCCCAGTCACATTTGTGGGACTCATGGCTCGTGGCAGAGCTCGTGTGGCAAATAGTCGGGGTCCACAGAACTCCGCTCCCCCGTAACAGCTACCGTCAGAACGAACCAGACTGCTAACAGCCACCGTGAACAAAAACTGCCTGACCCAACCACCGTGAAAACTCCTCCTTACTCAGAGAGTCTCGGAGATATATCTCCTCCCACCACGGGGAGGGCTTTTGGTGCAAAACGCCTCGCTGTCTGCCCCTCATTGGACAGGGTCCTACGGCCCACCTTTCCGGGGCGGGGCCTTGGCCCTTGCCGGAAAACCCCAATTGCTCTTTCCACGCGAGGTCAAACTTGATGAGTAACAGTATCAACGTTGCAAAGGTACGTTGGTGGTGCAGCCGGTTGGCGGTGGATCGTGACAGGCCGAGGGGTCGTGCAGATGGCTTGTTGGTTGTGAGATGTAAAGATTTAATAACCTTACTAAAAGAAGTCGCAACGCACGTTTTTGATTCTTCCAATAGACAAAAGGAAAGGGATCTGACGACACATGTAAGTAGGGTAAGAATACTGATTCTGGCTCACTTTTCCCCATGTAAATGAATGGGGGATTTTCAGCGATTCATAATTTTTTTCCCTAAAAATAAACCCCCCTTTTTATCCCAAGGTATATTTATTTGTCTCCCCTTTTAACCTGGAGGTTGAACCTCATTGAATTGAACAGCTCACTCATTGAACCTATAAAGATTTGTTCATTCTCAAATTCCTTCAATAGTTTAATTTTCTTTGCACAATAATCCCCATCTAAAATATTGACAAACAAAACATTTGAATCTTTATATTTTTTAAGATACCCCATTTGTGCCATTACGAAATGATAAACTTCTCTTAATGCTCTCATCTGACCACCTCCTGAGCCACATATCATTTTGAGATTATAGTAAATTGTTTTTTCATTGTTCAATTGATAACCATCAAAGTTTTCAGTCCATTCAAGGATATTCATTTTTTTCTTTACATCCTCTAACTTACTAGTTTTTAAATTAATTCGCTTATTTGTTTTATTTACCTTTGTTTTAGTTATTTTTTCAATAAGACTTATTTGATATTTTTCACATTCATTATGTTTTCCATTTATATACCAAGACTGAGATTTTCTCCACTCTTTAGTTTGATTAATACTTGGTTTAACCATTTATATATTGTGAAAAAACGCGGCGGTAGCCCTTAAAAAACCCTAACCCATCTTCCCATCGTTAAAACATAATCTATTTTATACACTCTATCATACAATATCCATATGGAACACAATCTATTCCATTATCTAAAATAAATCTCTTATCATCAAAGGCTCCTAATGCCTTTTTATTTACTTCTTCACTATATATGTTATGTTTATAACTTCTTATTGTATTCATTTTCCTATATTCTTCTTTCTTATTCATCAAACAATTATAATAATTTCTAAAAGTTATTGATTTCTTTATTACATATTTCTTTATTCCCTTTAACCTCTTATCAATCTGTTCACCATACTTATAAGCATATGCCTTTGCTCTCAATCCAATAAACTCACTCATTACTTTTCCACCCAACTCATCCTTAAACTTACCAATAACCTTTTCATTCTTTTTGGAAAATAACTCACTCTTCTTGCTGAAATTACTTGTATCATATACTCCAATATTTTTCTTCATATCTTCATAAACATCATCAGTTTTTATATCTAGGATAAAACTATCAGTATCCATATACAACAATGAAACATTTTCACCATACTCTTTCTTTAAGTCATTATACAAATAATCATACATCAATATCTTTGATAAATCAAGAACTGCTGTTCCAATATAAATTGGTTTATCCATTACAATACTTTCCTTTTTCATATGAATTGCAGAAAAGTTCTCTGAAAAAACCTCTTCTCTCTCAAAACTTGGTTTATTTATCAATCTCGAAGCTTCTTTCCAAGATGTTGCGAATCTAATGTTTTGCCTGTTTCTAACATTTTCCATAGTCTTTCCAAATACAGCATTATTCATTAATTTATAAAAGTCCCCTTCAAATTTTACTTTTGTATTTGCTCTCATATCTGTATTGAATTGAATATACTTTTTCACCCAAGGACTTTGTTTAAATTTTAAAACTATGAATTTTAGCTTCTCTCAAAAACTGTTTTAAGCTTCTCTGATGCAAAACATATCCCTCTTTATCATAGAATGTTGTTAATAACTTTTCTGTTGATTTACCTTTAATATTAAAACTTTTATGATAATCACTTAACCATTCTTTCTTTGGAGTTTCTTTCTCACATGCAAAAGGAAGATCTTTATGCTTATTATGAAGATCACTCGGGTACCTCAAATCAACTTCAAAATAATAACCTTCTTCTTCGTCATTCAATTCCTCTTGAGAAGAAATAACAATATTCATCAAAGCCTTTTCATAATCCTTTTCTTCCACCCACTCTAATTTACCATAAGGCAGAGATTGAGACATTGCCCATCCATACAAATTATTAGCATCAAAATACATCAAATAATTACTATCTTTTTCACTATCATAATTTGGAAGATATTTATTATTTGCTTTAGCATATCTTTTTGAACATACTTGTGATATTCCACCTCTCTTGGACTTCTCAATCATCAAAAGCATATCCACATCACTGATTAAATCTATATCTTGTTTTGTCATTTTCAACATTGCACTCCAAGCTAAACCAGGAGCTGTGAAATAGTGGGCAGGATCTAATCCATAACAATTTTTATTATGACAGAGTGTTCTAAAAGCCTCAAACACATCAGCTAACAATAAAACATCTGTTTTTAGATATAAATCATGATATTCTCCAAGGTTCTTTATCTTAAATATTTTCCATATTTCTTGTGCGTGTTTATATTCCTTATCACTTATCTCTTCTTCATAAAGGTTATTATAGAAACTTTCTTTTGAAGGAAGTTGTGTTTCTTTAAATCTCATAAATGAATCCATATAATCATAAGGATAAATTCCCTTACTTGTAAGAATTTTCTCTTTACTTTGAATTTCATTCCTTGTTTGAATTTCCTCTCTCGTAAGAATTCCTTCTTTAATCAGAATTTCATCTTTAATCTGAATTTCCTCTTTAGTTCGAATTTTCTTTATAATTAGAATTTCATCTTCAGTTAGAATTTCTTCATTAATTAGAGTTTCCTCTTTACTTTGAATTCTCTCTTTAATCTGAATTTCCTCTTTAGTGAGAATTTCCTCTTTTGGAAAGAATGAATTAAGATTTGGAAAAGAGTCCGTGGAGCTTAGATTTGATGCGAGGTAGGCTAGTGGTGTTCCCATAAACTTGTAAGAATCTAAAAACCTAATACGAGTTATAGGTTTTGTGAATATCATTTTTGAAAATGAAATATACTTTTGACTTGTGTTTGTTATGGCAGAAATATTCCCTGGTGTTTTTGAAAGTTCATTTATAAATAGATGTGTATCATAGTTGGCGCTGTTGTGAAGAAAGACTGGAATAAAAGAAGGTAATTTATAATTAAGATTACAACAGGAATGAGCGGGACCTCTATATTTACCAGTAAGATGACAATGGTCTCTAACTTTAGACTCCTTAATTTCCCCCTCACAAATATGACAGATATTGTTCATTCTAAATTCTAATTTTTCTTCTTTGGTTAATTTCATCGGTTCATTTGTTTCTTTCATTAATTTAGTGAGTCTTATACAATCCTTTTCTAATCGTTTTACAAACTCTTGTGAAGCATTTTTTCCACGATAATGTTCAAGTTTGTTATACTTTTCTCCAACAGATGATTTGATATAATAACAGAAACCACAAGGAATATGTTTTTGATATTTATTTGTATATGGTTCTTTTGGATTAGGAGAAGCAGTATTTATCTTTTTAAGGATACATTCAAAATCAGCGTATATCACAAATGGGTGCATGATAGATTTATTATAATCTTCAAAATAAATCTTTTCACCAGGTTTAGGCATTGTAATTACAGCTGATTTATGATTACTACAATATTTTGAATGTTGTTCTAATCGTTCTTTTGTATGAAATGAATTAAGACATCGCTTACAAGGATATATTTTGTTTGCTGTTCTGAATACCTGAGAAGAGATTAATCTTGATAAATTATTGATGTATGTGTAATGTGAATTCTTTCCAACACTAAAATATAAAAGGTCAATGTGTGTTTCTTCATTTTTATAGTTGTTTGAAATTTTTAATATTTGAACTTTGTTTGTATCCGTTAATCCATATACATTAATAGAAAGATTATTCTTTTTCTCAAATTTAGGAATATCTGTTAATGGCATTGGGAATTTAAAATCTTTAATGTCCAAGGTATTCTCATATTTCATATATTGTTTTACTCTTTCTGAATTACATTTTGGTGGATGTAAGTGAGCAAGAACAGACCAGAGAAAACATTTATTATCATTGTTCTTAATATTAACAACTGCCTTCTTTAGTTTTATTTCTTTTGGTAATTCAATATAAGAAGAAGCTTTAAGAGGGTTTGATTTTAGAATGTGTATATCTAAAAAGATGATTTTTTTAATATTGAATCCACTTCCTACCACTGTATTATCAACATCCTCCTCTTGTCTTGATAGTTCTTCATAAACCCCACTATTCAAAAAATCTTGAAATGATGTTATAAAATGAAGATCTGTTCTCATATAAGGAGTTTGTTCTTCATCTTGTCTTTTCATATTCATTTTCACTCCCATATAAAACTTTAAAGTTTTCATTTCTTTTAATGTCTTTTTAATAAATTTTTCAACATCGGGTTTCACGATTTCAATTGATTCAGCTATTGATGATGGACCGGGTTCTCCAAATTGAAACATCCTTATTTTTATATGCCCTTTAAATGCCCCATCAGTGTTTTCAATATAATAGTCTCCCTTTACTTTAAACTCATTTTTCTTGTGTTTTTGTGATTGAAGATGTTTATTATAACTACTCTTCAAAACATCCTTTGAACAGATATCACAATGTTTTCTTTCCAACTCAAGAGGAGATATTTTATGAAACAGATTAAATGTGTGTTTGTTGGTTCGGAGGTGTTTTCTATAATGTTTATATTCGTGATTACAAACATCGCAGTACATTGTATTCACCATATTTATAGAATAAAACTTTGCTTAAACTAAAATTTTCTTGATGAAAATTTCGTTTAATTTATAGGTGAATCTGTGCTTAAAAACATTTTATCCTCCAACTTTTTCACTTAATAAATACAATGTTTCAAGACACAAAAGACAAGTTTCAATCAATCTCTTCATCTGTTAAAGATACTGAGAAATATGTCAAGGATGTAAAATTGAACAAAGATAAATATAACAACTATTGGATAAAAACTATTATGGTAAATAATATGAGTTCTTCAATTTCCTTCAGTGGAAGGGCTTTTAGTATACCTGGTAGAACATCAATTAAAGTATCTCTAACAAAAGTTTCTCCTCTCCTTCTAGTAATATATTCAAAACTAGAAAAAGCAATGAAACAAGAAAAAGTATCAAAGAACAAAAACCTTATGGATGAAGCTTTAGAAAGAAAAGATAAGACCATCTGTAATATGCAAGGAGAAATTTGTATTTTTTTCAACAACCTTAAAGATGTAAATCCTGATGAAATAAAGGATGTTAATATATCAGGTGAAATGACATTTCGTTCAATAGTAGTTAACGATAATTTTAAAATTACCTTTAATATAAAAAATGTTGTCGTTGAATCTGATAATGAAAAAAAGTATATCGATATCGATGGTAATATACAACTGAAAGTATAGATGAATTTCAGTTTAAGTAAAGTTTTACTTTGTAAATATGCTGGACTTTCCTGATTCTCCATATGACAAATTTGAGAATTGTCCTGCGTGTGAAAGACGGGGATTAAACACAGAGTCAAAAGCCTATAAACAATGTATATTCTGTGATTATCTTCTAATTAATGATAATAAAAAATATAAAAAGGAAAATAATTCTTTTAGATTTACACCAAAAATGAATTACTTTACAAGATTGATTAGAGAAATGAATGTACAGTATGAGGGTGATAACACACCTTTCCTTACAAGGGAAGAAACTGAACGTATAAGAGAAATGTTCAAAGGATTGTTGTTGTATATTATTCATGGATGTAATTTTCAGGGAAATATCAACACAAGATATTGTATAAATAAAATAATGGATTATCTTGAAATTAAACCTGAACTTAGGATAAAATATAGAGTTTCTAAAAAAGCCAATAATAAATTAAATAACCTGTTTTTCAAAAATATAAATGAATGATTTTTTACCTATTTGGGAAAATAAGATAAAATTTAACAACCATAAAAATCTCCCAAATTCATTAAGATGTCTCATAGTTGGTTCAAGTGGATGTGGAAAAACCTGCTTACTTTTAAAAATGCTCCTCACTCCCAACTTTTTAGATTATGATAATTTAATAATTTTCACAAAGTCGAGTTTTCAACCAGAGTATCAACTACTCTCACAAGGTTTTAATGCTGGTCTTCAAAAAGAAGATATAATAGGTTTATTTAAACGTCAAAAAACCTAAATGATTATAACATTGAAGATATAATTCAACTATTTTGTGATACACAGAGATGTAAAAAGAAATCAAATCTTATAACTTGTATTCTTAGTGATAATACGGATGATATACCGTCTCCCCAAGATTTGGATAAATCAAAAAAGAACCTCGTTATCTTTGATGATTGTGTTAATGAGAGAAACCAAACGGTAATGGACAGCTACTACACAAGAGGGAGACATTCTTCTTGTAATTGTATTTATCTTAGTCAATCGTACTTTCAACTTTCTCGTCGTTCCATCAGAAACAATGCTAATACTTTTATTTTATTCAAGTTAAATTCAATAGATATCAATAATTTTTGGAGAGATAATTGTTCTACATTATGTAGTAAAAAGAAATTTGAGGATTATATGAAGCACACGACTGAAAAATATAAATATATTGTTGTGAAACAAGATGAGATATTAAGGGATATATTTTTTGTTTTATAAACAATTACATATATAAATGA
The DNA here is from genome assembly GCF_056783735.1 of Eptatretus burgeri. Classification (NCBI taxonomy): domain Eukaryota; kingdom Metazoa; phylum Chordata; class Myxini; order Myxiniformes; family Myxinidae; genus Eptatretus; species Eptatretus burgeri. The sequence goes on along the minus strand of NC_140963.1, from coordinate 36,252,333 downwards.
CAACTATTATTATAAATCTTGTGGGTAAATCTGCTTCTGGAAAAAACTTTCATAAATCAAGGTTCTTGTGTAGTACAAATGAGAATATTGTAAATTTACTTAAAAACACCCCGTGATACGCATTGTATCAACAACAACTAGAGCAATAAGACCTGGAGAAGTAAAAGGTGAAGATTATCACTATATTTCAGTGGAGGAACATATGCGATTGAGGAATGAAGGACAAATATTTGAGGAGGTTTCTCTTGGTACAACAAAATATTCACATTGTAAGAGTGAGTTAAAGAAACTAAAATCTGGTGGTGTTGGGATATTAGAAACTAATCCAGAAGGAACGAGACAAATTATTAAATATCTGAGCGGAGTGAAGATTTTATCATTCGGTTTTGATGTTGATGAAGAAACTCAACACAAACGTATGAAAAGCAGAGATGCAAGGATTAGTGAAGAAGAAATTACAACTCACATTAATGTTAATAAAGAATTTGATGAAATATTTAAAGAAAAGGATTTATTTGAACACATCTACTTGAATGATGAAGAAAAGGAAAATTTCCCTGTTGATCTTTACAATTCATTAAATGATATTTTACAATTAATAAATGGATGCAAAAGAAAGAGCAAGAAGATTTAAGGAACATCAAGAGTTGGTTTCAAAAGTTGTAAAACAACAGGAAGACATAAAGAAGAAACGCAGACAGAAACTAACGGGCGAAGAAGCATTTGAAAAAAAAACAAGAGAAATTTTTTAAACCACTTTTAAAAACTTCCCAAGAAAAAATGAAAGATGTTTCCACAGTTCCCACAGTAGAATATACTCTTAGAAAGCTTCAAATGTTAAAAGATTTCAGTCAAATGACGGAGGAAGAATTAGAGCATATTGGAGAATTAGAACATGATGAAGGTTTATTTCAACAACTGGAAGAGATTAATCAACCCCCTGATTATATTGTGAATGCTGTTCAAAACAATGAATATTCAGCAGATTCAAAAACCAAAGCAGGACTCATTCCAACAGAACAACCAGCAATATTTCATCTTGTTCAAGAAAAGGTATTGATATTTAATGATGAATTAAGGTTCTTAAGTTCTGCTCAACCCCCTGTTAAACTAACTCCGAGATTAATGTTTCTTCTCACAAAAGATGGAAGGCAAGGTTCAACTGTGAGGGATGAATCAAAGTATATTGATAAACCATTGGATATGGAAAATAATGATGATAGAGTATATATTGATTTGCTGAACACTCTAAATTATAAGGTTATTCTTTCTGGTAAAAGTAGGAAGAATGAGAAGGAGAAACACATTATTCAGGCTTTAAGTATCCTTGGTTCAGGTATTAGTTTTCTTCCAAATGACCCATCGCAATTAGTTAATAGACTGTTATTGTTGTTCGGCAGTAAGAAGGCTGGAAATAACAATTGTTTTAATGAAGCATCAGCCATTTTAGACCAGTTGATGAACATGAAAATAATTAATAAATCTCAATATAAAGACATTTTATCTCATATTAAATAAGATGAGAAGCACAATCCTGAGTTTTAATTTCACAACAAGCGACCACACATCTTCATTCCCATACCCACTACAACTTGACACAACAAAAGAATATGAGGCATCTTTATTGTCCATGGAGACTTATAATACCTTATTTAATATAACCGAGAAAAATGACAAGTTTAGTTATAATCCGGGAAGTGGATACAAAACGATAACAGTCTCACCGGAGCATACGAGATTTCTCAAATATCTTCCGAAATTGCTCGTCTTATGAAAGAACAGGGTGATGAACCAAAAAATATTGTTATAAACATTCAAAAACATACTTCAAAATCAACGATTAAAGTTAAAAATAACTACAAGGTTGATTTCACAATTGATAATTCATTTAGAGAGTTATTAGGTTTCTCCTCAAAAAAGATTGAAACTAATGGGACGTTTTACAGTGATAATGTCATTCAAATATCCTCAGGAATAAATTCGGTGTTAATTCACTGTGATTTGATTGATGGTGCTTATAATGATGGATTAAAAACAAATACAATATTTTCATTCAGCGCATACTCAACCCCAATTGGTTATAAATTCAATATGGAGCCTAAAAATTTGGTTTATCTCCCTGTGTCAGGAAAAACCCTACACAGAGTAAATTTTAGGATAACCGACCAAGATAATCGTGTGATTTCTTTTAATGGAGAAGTTATATCCATCAGAATTCACCTACGTGAAGTTTTTCAATAAATAAATACGATGGTTATTGTGAGGAAGCACGAGTTGGGAAAATATAAAATAATTACAGGGGATGGGATGTTCCTTTCCCCGTACTACAAGGGTGAAGGTATGTATCTTGGTAGAGGATACTATAAACCTAAGAGACAAAGGGGTGTTGGACATCAATTTAGAGGAGATGGGATAATTGATACTCTCATGGGTATTGGTTCAACTATTCTTAAACATAAAGACCTAATTGGTTCAACTGCTTCTGCTGTGGGAAATGTAGCAGGTGCTGTAAAGAGTATAAAAGATGCTCAGAAAGAATCTCATAAATTACAAGCAATAAAAGAAATTAAGAAAGGTAAAACTCAGTTGTCCCCCCAAGAACGACAGAAAATAATTCAAATACTTGGATCAGGGTTTCAAAAGTTTTAACATCTTTTTTTCCTAAATAAATACAAGTATGGAAGCAATTGATAGTATCTATGATTTGGATGATACTATTATGATCTCAAACTCCACTAAAAAAGAAGATTACTTCAAGGTAAATGCAATAACTGGAACAGACTGGAATACAAATGGTACAAAAAGTTTTGAAATAAATAATCAACAAACCTATTTGAATCTCTCCGAAAGTTTCTTGTTGTGTAAATTTAAATTCACTAAGGCTGGGAATAACACAAACGCTACACTTGTAAATGATTTCTTCTGGAAAATGTTTGATAGTGTGCGATTGTATATTGGAACACAAGAAGTTGAAGTGGTTGATTATGTCTCTGCTGTATCTGAAATGATGAAATTTACACTCTATACATTCAGTGATAGAATGGGAAAGGGGTCTGTCGAAGGTTTTATTCCTGATATGTCAACGGGAACAAACACAGACCCTGGATATATTCAAAGGAAAGGAATGTATAATGATGATACAAAAGCAGAAAATAGTTTTACTGTGGCAGTTCCTCTTAAAGGTATATTTGGATTTTGTGATTATGATAAAGTTCTGTATGGTCTTAAAATTAGATTTCAACTACAAAGGAATGATAATGAAAATAGATTGCTTTTTGGTGTTGGTAATGCTTTTAGTGATCAGAATAAATTTGTAATTGAGGAGATGAGTTGGTGTATCAGTGAATATACTCCTAATCTTAAAACAGAAGAGATGTTGAATCGAAGACTTAACTCAAAAAAACCACTCAGTGTATCATACCTCAAAAGAAGATGTCAACACGTTAAACTCAATCAAACTACTTACACGTGGAATTTGGGTGTTCTGGAAGGAAAGCCACGATATCTGTGGATGATTTTTAAAAAGCCAGATGGTGATACTGCGACTGATAAGAATAATGCATTGAGTGATAATGCTAAGGTGAAACAACTTCGCGTTTCTCTAGATGGAACATTTTATCCACGAGATAGATTGGAAATTAATTGGGAAAAAATGATTTTGCTGAAGCATACAAGTCTTACCAAAAGGTGTGTGAAAGTAATGGAAATAAAGAACCTATTTTGGATATGACAGCATTTAAAAGTTTGTATACAATCTATACGTTTGACCTGAGCGCTCAAAAAGAAACTATAAAGTCTAATCGAGTGGATACTTCCCTATACATTGAAAGAGGAGAGAGTGAAGAAGTTGATACATATTGTTTGCTTTTGGAAGAAACAGAATTGCAGATTAATACAGATAATGGTGTGATGATTAGTCTCACATAATTTTTTTGTTAAATAAATGAGTGGCAAAGTACCAACTGGGGTATATGTTAATCAAATCAATCTTCATAAACTATCATCTTGTGTTCAAAATCAAAAGCCTTGTACGATTAACGTTAATACAATTCAGAGAAAAGGAGCAGTAAGAATTGATGTTTTGCTCACAAGAGAACACGTTAAAATCTTGAATGACACTGGCTCACTTAAAATTAAAATGACAAAACCAATGTTGAAAAAATATTCAATAAGAGAGACGAGTGGAGGATTTCTCCCATTTCTAATTCCTTTATTTGCTGGTTTAAGTGCGGTTGGAGCATTGACGGGTGGTATTTCAACAGCGGTCAAAACTGCCAACGAAAGGAAGGCTCAACTCCAGGCTCAAAAAGAATTGGAAAGACATAACAAAGAGTTGGAGAAACAAATTAGTGGAAGTGGTGTAATTGTAGATTTTGCTGAAAAACTTGAAGGTCTGCCTGATAAAGCGAGATTGTTAGTTGGAGATATGCTTTCTTCTATAGCACAAGCAGGTGTAAAATTAACGAAAAGAGGTAATGGATTATATCTTTCTAATAAATAAATGAGCATTGATGAGTGGTTGAAAGAATTTGGAAAGAATACAACATCAAATTTACAACTTGCCAAATATTGTAAGAAATTAAAAATTCATAATGTGGTTATTTGTATGAGAGATGAATTAATAAATGTGTCGAAACATACAAAGAATATTATTATGAACTTAGAAGATAATGATGGGAACGGTTCTCATTGGGTTTGTATTTTTAATAGTCAAGACAAATATTATTTTGATAGTTTTGGTCTTCCACCACCTGTTGAAGTCATAAAATTCTTACAGAATGGTGTTTATCAAACATTTCAAGTCCAAGAATTAAATTCCAAGTGTTGTGGTCAATTATGTCTATATGTGTTATTTCAACTCAACAAAAATAAAAAATTTTATGATATTATTTTTAATCTAATATAAATGACTTATGTTGGTAAAGATGGTTCTATCTTTGGTGTATCTCAAGAACTGGATATTGATTTATCAAATTATTATACAAAGGCACAGGCTGAACGACATAAATATAATATAAACAAAAATATTAACATGAAAAATGCTTATAAATTAAAAAATTATCCAAGCCCGACTGACGCGAATGACTTGGTGAGATTAAGCGATTTATCACAATATATATACTTAAATAAAACGGCTGTATATTCTAAAGATACAGAAGTGTTGATATTATCTCCAGGTCATACAGAATTCACAGTTCGAATTAAAATAAATTTTTATAAAGAAGGGCGTATCGTTTGTATGAGAATAGAACAATGGGGGTATGATATGAATGATTTAGGGTATAATTGGTCATTTAAAATTAACCTCGAAGACCTGGAACAATTAAATCAGTCTCGTAAGGAAGAATATTATCCACTTGGTATCGAGAATGAGTTTTGTGGAGCCACGATTAGTAAACAACAAATAAAAGAATTTAATAAGGGTAAATATAATAATGGTTTTGCCCTTGTTTATCTCATGAAAACAGAAAAAACAGGATTATATATAATAATTAAGGAAATACAAAATGATTTAACTATGGGAAGATGGGGAGGTGTTTCGTGCCATAATATTATTCTAACATATATTTCTAATACATAAATGACAGCAAGAAGGCTTCAAGAAAATTATCATTTCTGTGTCCAAGCATACCTTCAAGAAAAGGGTATTCGGTATTTTAATAAATATGTTCTACAACATAAGAATGAGGTATTTTCAATAAAAGATTGGCATTATGCTGATGTTGATAAACCGACAACTTTAGATTTAATTAGAATGTTAAATAATGAAAAAATTATAAGGTTAAGAAAAGGTAAGGCTCTTTTAGAAATTCAAAAGAAATTTTATTGGTTTCCTGTTGTAAAAAAAATTATTTTGGATACAGGAATAACAAGAAATCCTGATGAATATATGTATAATATTCTATGGGGTGTAAACGATTCAAGTATAGTAAGGGATGAGGAAGGAGTTGAAGAAGAGAGGGAAGAGGAGGAAAAGGAGAAGGAGGAAAGAGAGAATAGAGAGAGGGAGGAAAGAGAGAGAATGAATAAATATCAAAATATGGAAACCAGTGAGATTTAAAAAAGAATAGAGGTATTAAAGAAATTAACTTATCTCACCAGGGAGGAATACAAAGAATTAAAAAGTATATTTGCAATACTTTCGACAAGACTATCGACATCGAGAAGACATGTATTTTAATTCAAGTTTTTTCTTAAATAAATGGAGGAGAGAGTGAAGGCATTTCTAAGGATTCTTTATGTTTTAAAAATTAAGATTCAAATGTGCATGTTGGAAACTAAAAAGGTTTTTGCACTCTGCAGAAATTTTTCTCATAAATAAATGAGTTATTGTCTCAAATGTAAAAAGAAAACTAATACTAAAAATATTTCATATATTAAAAGTAAAAATAACAGGGTTATACAAAAAGGTATATGTTCGGTGTGTGGTTCAAAAAAAATCAATTTATCTCCAAACACAAACTCGGAGGAGATATACAAAAGTTTTTATCAGGAAGTAAATTTACAACTACTGGAATACCAGGGGAATTACATCTTCCAGGGTATTCTTTCTGTGGTCCAGGCACAAACTTGGATAAAAGATTAGATGAGGCAGACAATCCTAAATCCTGGAGTAAACCAATCAATAGAGTTGATGAAGTGTGCATGAGACACGATATTGATTATGGGAATACCACAACGTTGGAAGAAAAGCATGAAGCCGATAGAGAAATGTTATATAATTTGTCTCTGATACAAAATCCAACCTTGAGAGAAAAAGTTGATAGGTTCATCGTGAAGAAGATGATTAGTGCTAAATTGAAACTTGGACTTGGAAATTCAAAAAACTTTTTGGCTCTAATGATGCCATTAAGACTGAAGAGCAATTAGCTGATGAATTACATAAACCAATATTCACAAAGTTTCAGAGAAGGAAAGTTTATTCCAAGGAAGTTGATTATATCTGGTCTGCTGATTTGATTGAACTCAATAATGATAAGGGGTACAAGTATGCTTTAACCGTTATTGATTTGAGGAGTAGATATGCGTGGGTTGTCCCTTTAAAAAACAAAACAGGTAATACTCTTATGTTAGCTTTTCAACAGATATTTAATAAAAGTAAGAGAAAACCTAAGAAATTGTGGACTGATGAGGGTAGAGAGTTTTATAACAAGACATTTATGAATTTTCTAAAAAATAACAGTATTACATTATACAGTACCTTTAATGAAGGGAAGGCAGTTGTTGTTGAACGTTTTAATCGTACCTTAAAAGAGAGACTATATAAAAAATTCACACAACTCGGTTCACAACAATGGTCATCTTTTATTCAGGATATTGTGGATAAGTATAATGACACGATTCACACGTCAACGAATATGAAGCCATCAGAAACATTTACAAAATTAAAATATGAAAAAGAGATTAATGTCAGAAAACCTAAGTTCAAAGTTGGTGATATCGTAAGAATATATAGGTGGAAATCTCATTTTGAAAAGGGTTTTACTGAACGATGGACGAAAGAACTTTTTAAAATTGTTGATGTAATAGATACAGTTCCTTGGACTTATAAAATATATGATTTGGAAGGGGAAGAGATTTTAGGTTCATTTTATTCACAGGAATTACAAAAGACAAAACTAAGCAGATAATACACCTTTGTGGACACTAGAGGGACAAGTCCGAGGTGTATAACAGTATATAATGTGTGTCAAGGGGGACGTTCTTAGATCTGTGAACCCCAAACACAGAATCCTCAACTGAATAGTCAAGGTTTAACTTTTGTTTGTGTGTGTGTGTGTGTAATGGGAGCAATAGGTTGGCGCTTCACTCCCTCCTACTATACACCGTTGTGGACACTCGAGGGCCAAGTCCGAGGTGTATAACAGTATATAATGTGTGTCAAGGGGGACGTTCTTAGATCTGTGAACCCCAAACACAGAATCCTCAACTGAATAGTCAAGGCTTAACTTTTGTTTGTTGATGTGTATGTGTGTGTGTCCCAACCCTCACATTCAAAATCTCAACCCCAACCCTCACATTCAAAATCTCAACCCCAACTCAATCCTCGCCCAACACAATGTCTTTTTCAAAATGAGATTTCCACCTATATATATATTTTTACGTTTTTTTTTTCTTCTTCCAATTCTGTCTTTTAAGGCTTTCAGGTTTGATGACGTAAAAAGGGGGAGTAAGCCTACACTTTCTTCCCAGAACTTTCTTGATCTTGCTCCCATCAAGCACCATCCGACAAAGAACTACATCGATAGGTTTAGATCCCAAAGAGTGATAGCAACTCCAAAAGTCTCCAAAATATAAATAAATAAAATAATAATAATAATAAATAAATAAATAAATAAATAAAATAAAAGCCCCCAAAAAAGTTTCAAGTGTCCAACATAAACCCAACTTTCCAAGTCTTCAAGGTATAACCACATTCCCGTTGAGTTTCCAAGATATGTATCACATTGTGAGTTATCAATCCAGAACCCACATTTCAAGTATTCAAAGTAAAACCAACTTACAAAGTCTCTTAAGGATAACTCATTTACTGATTTTTTCAAAATTTGTGAGTCTCCAAGGTAGGACCCATATTTAGAACCATCTTGGCAGAACCCTTTTCCTGAGTCTCCAAGGTAGTTATTTAAACCATCAAGGCAGAACTCATTTACTGATTTTTTCAAAATTTGTGAGTCTCCAAGGTAGGCCCCATATTTAGAACCATCTTGGCAGAACCCTTTTCCTGAGTCTCCAAGGTAGTTATTTAAACCATCAAGGCAGAACTCATTTCTTGATTTTTTCAAAATTTGTGAGTCTCCAAGGTAAAACTTGTATTCTGGCTCATCAAGGTATAACTTGTTCAGTGGGTATTGTCTTGATAACTCACAATGAGTACTATTGCTGTAAAACTCTTTTTCAGGATTTTGCTGGTCTCCAAGGTATAACTCTTTGGTTGGGTCATCAAGGACGAACTCGTTCTGTGGGTCTTGGTCGCTCATAAGGTCTTCAACCAAGCCAACAATTTCGCCCCAAGTTGTAGCAAAAGCAGTATTTTCATTTCGTATTTCAGACACAATTTCCTGTGAGAGAAAATAATAATGTATTAATTAAGTTATTTAATTATTAAATGAGTATGCTTCAATCAAAGTTTGAAAATAGGAAAATAAAAAATCTTACCTCAATAGATAAGAGGTTTGAATCCAGTTCATCAACTTGAAGGTTTAGTTCCATAGAAGACAGAGAGTTCCAAGGAACACCAAAGTCATCCCACAATTTCCCCCCAAGTTGTAGCAAAAGCAGTATTTTCATTTCGTATTTCAGACACAATTTCCTGTGAGAGAAAATAATAATGTATTAATTAAGTTATTTAATTATTAAATGAGTATGCTTCAATCAAAGTTTGAAAATAGGAAAATAAAAAATCTTACCTCAATAGATAAGAGGTTTGAATCCAGTTCATCAACTTGAAGGTTTAGTTCCATAGAAGACAGACAGTTCGAGACAAGCACACAAAACACCATTGCCAGCAAAAACAAATGTTTAAAATGGAGCCTGGGTTTGAAGCTTTTATAGAGAAAGACTGGTGGGTGTGGTTTCCTTTGGAAATTCCCTGGGCAAGCCTAGGCAAGCCTTCATTGGGAAATTTTTCAAAACCATAACATCCTGTAATTTTCTAGTGATTTCTTTGTGAGTCAGAGATGAACTGGAAATGATGTAAGAGTGGGCGGGGCTTAGCAAAAGTAGGCGGAGCTTAGGAAAAGTGGGCGTGGCTTAGAAAAAATACCTTATGAAAAGTGGGCGGAGCTTAGCAAAAGTAGGCGGAGCTTAGGAAAAGTGGGCGTGGTTTAGAAAAATACCTTATGAAAAGTGGGCGGAGCTTAGCAAAAGTGGGCGGAGCTTAGCAAAAGTGGGCGGAGCTTAGGAAAAGTGGGCGTGGCTTAGAAAAAATCCCTTTGAAAAGTGGGCGGAGCTTAACAAAAGTGGGCGGGGCTTAGCAAAAGTGGGCGGGGCTTATTGAATACCTTGTGGAAAGTGGGCGGGGCTTAACAAAAGTGGGCGGGGCTTAAAGAAAAGTGGGCGGGGCTTAACAAAAAATAACCTGTGGCTCAGGAGGTGGTCAAACAAGAGCATTAAGAGAAGTTTATCATTTCGTAATGGCACAAATGGGGTATCTTAAAAAATATAAAGATTCAAATGTTTTGTTTGTCAATATTTTAGATGGGGATTATTGTGCAAAGAAAATTAAACTATTGAAGGAATTTGAGAATGAACAAATCTTTATAGGTTCAATGAGTGAGCTGTTCAATTCAATGAGGTTCAACCTCCAAGTTAAAAGGGGAGACAAATAAATATACCTTGGGATAAAAAGGGGGGTTTATTTTTAGGGAAAAAAATTATGAATCGCTGAAAATCCCCCATTCATTTACATGGGGAAAAGTGAGCCAGAATCAGTATTCTTACCCTACTCATGTACTTTACGGGATAACTGACTTTTGGGACCTGTATGTTGAATGCAAATGGTTTCCAGATCCGGAACAGTATACATGGAATAATTCCCCTACTTTATGATTTATTACTTGCATTTTATTATTTTTTTTTGTATGCAGCTGCTGGTGGTATCTTTGTTGGGAGCAAGGCTGTCATGCTGATGTAATGCCCCGTTCATCAGAAGTTACCAGTAAGCTGGTACTCATTTTGCCAACATCGGAAGGATGACTGACTGAGTCAACCCACCTAGTGTTGATTCAACGGTTTGGCGGGCTTGAACTCAAGACTCGAAGATGTTGAGCCAGCCACCTTAATCGTAAAGCCAAAACTCGGGTTATTTCTTGCAATACAGGTGCTATATGATACACATTTGCATTAAAAGAATTGGGGTGCTCACCCCAACCTTCAACCTTGGGGGCCATGAAAATATTTTATCGTCTGAAACCTTCTCGTGCACACCCCGAGTGCAACCACCAGCTTTCAACTCATTCCATGCAGCGGTTTAGGAATGCATCGAAGTCAAACAGACCCACAAATAAACACAAACAGACACTTCTCAAAATATATAGAGTATAGTATGATGACAGTTCTTATCCCTGAGATACCCAACTACTAACATCCTTCCAGCCAGATAACCATTTCATATCACTAAGCCAGCTTCCAATCCAGTTGGCTACTCTACCAGCCATTTTTTCAGTCCCTGCCATAATGTGCAGGAGTACTGTATCAATGGCAGCCACACCTAAGTAATTGTCCAACTGGAGGAAGTAATATGCCTGGTGTTGGCTTAATGGTTAGTGTGGTGGGCTTGGGATCCTAGGATCCTGAATTCAAATCCTGCTCAGCTGTTGAATTAATACCAGGTGGGGTTGACTCTGCCTGTCAACCTTCTGAGGTCAGCAAAATGAGTGCCAGCTTGCTGGTCTCCTGTGTCGGAGTGGCAACCCGTCCAGGATTGAGCCCAATAGCCAAGATGACTGCTTAGGCAGCACCAACGTACAGTTATGTTAGTACAGAGTATGGTCCCAATGGATGGATGGAGGAAGCAATCCGTAATTGAATCTCAATACATTATACATTATGCATTCATTATATAATGGCTACCTGGTTATGCTAATGGAGCCAAAACTTAGTGCCAGCACAGAATGATTCCAACATGATGAAGGGCTAATTGGCTGGTGGAGCCAAGACCTCAATAATATGCAGGGCAATGTGCTAATTTGTATGAATCCTCGGCAATAATGCCGGTAATACCAATGCTATGGAAAAAAAAAACAAAAGCAGATAAAGTGTTTTCATATTTTTCTTCCTCTTTCGTATGCACTGCATGGCTCCAAGTAGCATCATTTGCTGGGGTCACAGTTGTTGCACTGATGCAGTCCCCCCTGTAGGTTAGAGCAGGAATTTGTAATTTGGCCAGGATGCTGGTAATAGCTTGCCTACTCTTTGCAAAAGACAAAGTGGAATCTTTAACATCCAGCAACTAATGCTAGCAGATAGGATATCCAGTTTCACGTCTCATTGATGCATTGCATTGCATGTTGAACACCAAGATGGAAGTTTGTAGCTGTGTCAAGATTTGAACTCAGGCTAGACAGCTTAGAGGTGAGTATGTGTACCTCTGGGCTATCCTGCCAGCCCAAAGGGTTTTTTATGAGGACTCTACATGATGACTCACTTTTTGAAATCTTGGAAAGAGGGACTAAGAAGGCCACTGTTTATAACTTGAGGGCTACTTTCCATCTATAGATTTGGACCATCAAAAGTCTTTATCTGGTCAGCACAGATGCATCAAATGCTCGATACAAATAAAATTGGCTCGACTACGCATTTGGTATGTCATGCTTACCTGGCAAAGCAAGATGTTTTCAAAGAGCAGTTGAGTCTCATTCTGATCCTTGGAGATATCAGCATTGGCATTCATGCCAAAGATCTCCGGTGCAGGGTTAATCGGGAGGCTTTTGGTGTAATTAATGTAAGAATTGTGCTGCAATTACACAAGGACCAACAAAAGGCAGCATTGTATAATGAATCATCTTGCACATTATTCATAAAGTTGTCAAAGCATTTCACTTTTCAATCCAAATTCAACGGTTGCTAAAAGTCCCATTGCTCTTCCCTCTGTCACACTTACATCACCATCAGGTGGTGCGTAGTACAAGTTGCTGCTGTCAAACATGTAGTCGGGGAGTAAGATTTTGCGGTTGTAAAAGCGGCCGAGGAGGGTACGCAACGTGCGCCTGTCCCACTCATCCGTTACACGTCCACCGTAGTTGCATTCTCCGGTCATGTAGCACAGAGCATCGAGTGGTGTTTCCTGATGGAGAACACACAAAACCAGTAAGAGCAGTACCTTGAGTTCACAACAATAACTTTTATTTTCAGCAAAGGGATTCAACGTCTTGAACTTTCCGATGATTCCAATTGATGAAGCCATTGTAATTTTTGACACAACAGCTGCTGACAGCAACAAAAGAGTTCCTTAAAAGAAAATTGCCTTTGATTTTCACAAAAGTCTTTCTTTTTGTACAAGTGGTCCACACATTCCTGCCAATGTTCAAGTAGCTTTGTGATGCCTTCATGATAGAACTGTGCATCTTTCTCACTTCAGCAAAGCTTCGTATCGGCCTTGCCGTCATTGTCAGAAGAAAAATGTGTTCCGTGAAGGTCTTCCTTTAGTTTGGGAAAGAGATGAAAATCTGATGGGGTCAAGGTGTGGCTCGTGATCCTTTGTGGCGGTACTCCATTGACTGTCTACTACTCTCAGGATTGTGATGGTGCACTGACAAATAACGTAGTGCTGCCCTCTGCCATCTTGACTTGTGGAACACAGGGACATCTAGTGTCAGAAACAAAGCTTCACACCCATTGGCAGGAAGAACTAATATGTGCATTGAAATTTGTTTCATTCAAATATATCTCTACCTGTCATTTCATTCAAATATATATTTACCTGTCGTTTCATTCGAATATATATTTACCTGTCATTTCATTCAAATATATATTTACCTGTCATTTCATTCAAATATATACGTATTTACCTGTCGTTTCATTCACATATATATCTTTACCTGTCATTTCATTCGAATATATATTTACCTGTCATTTCATTCAAATATATATTTACCTGTCATTTCATTCAAATATATACGTATTTACCTGTCGTTTCATTCACATATATATCTTTACCTGTCATTTCATTCGAATATATATTTACCTGTCATTTCATTCAAATATATCTTTACCTGTCGTTTCATTCAAATATATCTTTACCTGTCGTTTCATTCGATTATCTATCTTTACCTGTCGTTTCATTCGTATATCTATCTTTACCTGTTGTTTCATTCGAATATCTTATTCTCTGCAACTGCTTTTTACAAAATTTTCACCACAGGTGCAATGACTCATGTAGAATGTTTTTTATAAATATGACGACATAGGTCACATGGTGTGGCAGCCATGTTGGAAAAAAGGAAAAACTTTGGACCTCTATATCTCCGAAACCGTTTCATGTAAAAAATGGAAACTTGGCACAATGCAAGTAATCCCCATGGAAAATGATTTTTGAAGTCATTGGTGGCTTCGTGATGATGTCATAATTGCATACATCGAACGCTTTATCTGATCAGTATGAAAATTTTTGAGTCACCTTGGGCTAAATTGTATGGGAGAAAAAAATTGATGACCTCATTGGTCACATGGTTTGGCAGTCATATTAGATTTATCCTCAAACCCTTTAAAATCTTCTCCAGAACAGCAGGACAGATCGAGGGGAAACTTCACCGACATGTTCCCCAAGCCTTGCGGATACCAGTGTTTTTACAAATCATTAATAGATCACATTGTCTCGCAGTCGTATTGGATTGAACAAAAATCTTTGAAAAATTATTTCTCTTGAACCACTTCATCAATCAACATGAAATGGCATAATTATGATCTTGTTGTCATGGGGAATTTGTATTTTAAATTTCATCCTGATTGGACGCATGGTCTGGCAGCCAGAATTATTTAATATTTTGCGTCTACAGTGGGTTCAAGGGATTTAAATCAAATTTGTTTGATGATGTCATCGGTGGCTTCATTATGATGTCATAATTGCTTGTGTGGAACGCTTTATCCAATCAGTATGAAAAATTTGGAGGGTCATCTAGGGCTAAATTATAAGGGATGGGTTTGGGGGAGGGGGGGATTAATGACATCATTGGTCATATGGTTTGGCAGCCATATTGTTTTTAACATAAATCCTTCAAAAATGTTCTCTGAAACGGCTGAACAGATCGACGCTAAACTTTAGAGGTATGATTGCCTATTCATGATGAACAAAAGGTTTTCCATCTATGATGTCATAGGTCACAGGGTTTGGCAGCTATGACTTTTGAAAAATAAATATTTACAAGTGTTCTTCCCCAGAACGGCTTGACAGATCAGGGGGAAACTTTACCAACATGTTCCCCAAGCAATGGGGATACCAGGGTGTTGATGAATAATTAAGAGGTCACATGATATCGCAGCCATATTGGTTTTTCGCAGTCAACATGTAGCCCTAAATGGACTTCTCTAATCCCCTCTTCCTGTCCAGGCTTGAGTTACTCAAGGTAGCATTCTGGGCCCTGCTCTTGTTCTGGTTTTCATCAATGATCTCTCTGACTCTCTGGAAAATCCTCCTTATCTCTTTGCTGATGACTCCACCCTCTGCCGTACCATCTGTCATCCCTCAGACCGGCAAGCAGCGGCTTCTTTGCTCTCTGCAGATCTGGGTAAAAATCACAAACTGATCCAACACGTGGAACATGTCTTTCAATCCTGATAAATCTCACACTCTCACTATGTCTCTCCGAACGGACCATTTGGAACCCCCCCCCCCCGCCCCCGCTCCCCAACCCCCATCTACTTTCTCAACAATCCACTGGAAGAAGTCCTTTTATTCAAGCTTCTGGGTCTTGCTATTTGCCATGATCTTTCCTGGGAAAGCCATATTTCCAACCTGGACTCCAAAGCCAGTCACCAACTGGGAATCCTCCGTCGTGCAAAGTCCTCCCTCAGCCCACCTGAGCTCCTGGTCACATACAAAGGTTTCGTCTGCTGCCTGATGGAGTATTGCTCTCCCCTCTGGGCTGGTGCTCCTGCCTATCACCTTTCTCCGCTTCACGTTGTGGAAACCAAGGCATTTAGAATCATTGGTATCTCCCGCGATGAGGCTGAGTCTTCGGGCCTCTCACTCACTCACTGCAGGCAGGTTGGTGGTCTTTCTGTCTTCTACCGTCTCCTCTCCACTCCCCCCCCCCCCACCTGCTGTCTGCAATTTGTCCCCACCATATTTCCACAGGGCGGTCAAGGTCCACCACCAACCCCCTTCTGGTAAAACTACCAAAATTACGAATCACTGCTAACCTTCACTCTTTCATTCCTGTTTTTTTCCCACCTTTGGAATAAACTCCCTAACTATCTTCAATCCCATTCTTCCCTCCAGGCCTTCAAAACAGTTGTTCACCACAATCTCATATCTTCCCCCATCCAAATCCTTGATCTTTTCTACCCCTGTTAATCCACCCCAAACCCACCCCCTTCAAATTCCCTGCTTTTCTTCCTGAAAGTCCCTGTAATGTCCATCTTGTATACCCCGATGATCTCCCTTCCACAGATGTAACGTCTCTGTTCCCCACCATTTCATCCTTCCCTCTCCCGCCCCTCTTGTCTCATGTCCCTCTTGCTGTGCGTTGTGTGTTAGCTCTCATACGAGCCTCGGCAAGGTACACAAAAAAATTAAAAAACGAAAATCTTTAAAAACGTATTTCTCTTGAACCGCTTCATCAATCAACATGGAATGTCAGATTTATTATCCAGTAGTCATGGGGAGTATATGTTTTAAATTTCAACCTGATTGGATGCATGGTCTGGCAGCAAGAATTATTTAATATTTTGAATCTCGGTTCAGGAATTTAAATCAATCTTGGAACAAGTATGTTTCATGATGTAATGGATAATGTGGGCAGGGGCATATCTGGTGATGTCGAAGAGTGTCCCTCCAGTTTATACTTTGTTTGCTTTTACTGTTGTATCTATATTGCAAACTATGCCACCCTTCAGGGAAATCTCAAAATTGTTGACATTTGTGTCTCCAGGAAACTCATTCAAAAAAAAAATCGTAATAAATTGCTAAACGTAGCTGTGATGTGTCATGGGGGAGCAAAACAACAGGGGAAACCATCAGCAGATACAAAATTGGGCAAAGGTAAAACAGTGGGACAACAACAAATAGGTGAACCTCAGCATAAGGAGAGGAATTGCAACAGAAACGTGGGAACCAGTCCTCAGTGGGTGTAATGAAAGTCAAAGGAATAAATGGCAGAAATGAGATTTGGACGATGATACGGATAATCAAACGTGTGTGTGTGTGTGTGTGTGTGTGTGTGTGTGTGTGTGTGTGTGTGTGTGTGTGTGTGTGTGTGTGTGTGTGTGTTTGTGTGTTTGTGTGTTTGTGTGTTTGTGTGTGTGTGTGTGTGTGTGTGTGTGTGTGTGTGTGTGTGTGTGTGTGTGTGTTGTGTGTGTGTGTTGTGTGTGCCCTTTTGTGTGTGCCCTTTTGTGTTTGGACGTACTACCAAAAATCGTACTCTATGAAAAACAATCTTCATTGGACCTCTGCACAAAACAATTATTGGGGAAGAAGACCATATGCAAATTGAATCTGAGAGTTAAGAAACCCACTTTTAAAGCACAATAGATCACGTGCACACTTGTACACTATTCTGCATTAGATGTAGGATAAGTTGGGAGCAGGATCCCCACTCCCCCATCCTTCCTCCCCTGGCATATGAACCTCATTTCTAATGAAATGTTCATTTTTCTGAATGTCCACATCAGAGGGCTTTATGGCTGATGTTATGGAAGGAAATTTAAAATGTAAAATATTTAGTACAGTATGCTGGAAAAATGACAGAGGAGGATGATGACGACATACAGGGGTGGCGTCTTTCTCTTTTTTTGCATGTGATGAGAAAGGTTTGATGGTGATAATTTGGTTCTGTTTGCATTGGGTAAAAAAAGTATAATGTGCAACAGTGAGTGTGCAATCAGGAAGTATGGAGCATTGAAAATAGCACATCACAATGTTGTATTTTCAATACAGCAGAAATATATCATGTATGATCACACAATACTTGGCCTGTGAGAACATTCCATATTCTAGCATGTACGGTACACTCAGGCATCGTGCAATTCCTGCCATAACTCAAGTGAGTAGGTAATAATAGTTGTAATATTTTCTGCCATTGTTTATGGTGGTTGGACATTGCCTTCCAGTGTAATCTGCCACAATTTTGCAGTTGTGATTACACTCACGACGTTTTTATTTCGAATGTTATGAAAGTCAAAGAAGACACAAAATAAAACTTTCTGAAACTGAATGCAGTGTGGTGTTCATACCCGGTACTGGTTCAGAAACATCTGAAGCTGCTGGACACTGATGCGAAGGTCCGTCTCATTGAATTCATACGGTGTGTTCCATCCAAGAGGGCCAAACTTTTTGCGTTCCTGGATTAATGCGTGGAAGAAGCAAAGTCCATATAAGAGCTTGTGGAACTCGAATGGCTTATGACAGCTTCCAAAAAACTCAGGGTCAGAGATGGGATCCATCAAGTAAGAATTGACCACGTTTAAGCGTAGCCCTTTTGGTGCTTCATTAGTCATCTTCACTCCGTTCTGAAGCACAGCCACAGGGAAGTCTGAAGAGGGGTAGCTCGTAAGCCACAATCGAAAGTCAGGATGCGTCATCTCAGGAATAAGCTCCTCACAAATGCACTCCAGTGTCGTCATCCAGGAAGCAGCTAGGTGACAGTTTTGTAGCACAACCCAAGAACCCTGTGTCATTCCATGATTAATCATTCGCATAGCTATAGGACCTTGTCCTTGGCCCAATGACAATGAGCTCAGCTTATCTCCATCAAAACCTTTGTCATCAGCAAATTTTAGGAGAGCAGCCATGGGGTCAGAGCCTGGTGAGAGAACAAAAATTAGCGGTGCACAGCAATGGCTGTCTGCAAATGACTTTGGAAGGTCAAAAGGAGGTGGTTCAATGAACTGTTGTCCGATGTTCTTCATCACAAATTCCTGCACCATCGGAATCAGCTTGTCAGGTCTCAAGCAACGGATTACCAGCATTCTTTGGAAGTGGCCCAATATAGAGCTCCACTTGCCAGGAAACTGTTCCCGGTGAGGTTGCATGCTGTCATACACTTTCTTCCAGCCATCTTTCAGATGAAGAAAATCCTCACAGATGTTCTGGAAATCATGTAATTTATCAAGGCGGCAAATCTCATCCCATGATTTCGCTGGGAGCCAGCAGCAAGGGTTAATGCGAGGGTTCTCGAGACCAATCCCTCCAGTCAGTAAGAATCTCCACTCCTGGTCGTCAATTTCATTTCTATACTTAAGCAAGTTGACATTCAAGCAAAAGGAAAAGAGCAGCTTGTCTTTCTCAAACAAAGATCGACATACATTGCAATACAAAGAGTAGGTAAAATAATCTTCAAGAATTTTGAGCCGTTCTTCCAGCACGTCAGACTTCTCCGAGTTTGCGATGGCCAGCACAAATAGGTTTATGAACCAGTTCAAAGAGTACTGGTACATGGGCTCAATGTTAGCCAAATCTGCTATTGAAAAGAAGAGTATTGAAGAATGTATAGCGATCGGTGTGTAGCCCAGGCGAGCAGCATCAATCTTTTGCTCTGTTATGTCAGCCACAGCCTGTTTCTCAGAAATGTCATTTGCTAACACTTTGGAGGAAGATAGGATTTGAATGGCCGTTTCATCCTCCAGGATGTTGCCCTCTGATCCTGACAACACTTTCAAGATTTTGTCCTCTATCTCCTTCAGCTGCTTCTTGTTTTCTGCTCCTTGAAGGATGAGGTTCTGTTTCTCTTCCTCAAGGTCTGGACGCTCGTGAGCAACAACTATTCCGAGGAGTTGATCTTGCATGCCTTCTGGTGTGATCATGAAGTTTAGTAATGTTACTTTCACGGAAGTTTCTGGTAAATACAGTGGGTTCCTGAGCTTGGTGGTGATGTAAAAGCGAAAATTTGGAGCATACTCAACAGTTGAGTCCCCGAGGCGAATGCATGTGCTGCCTCCCTGTTTAAAAGTCTGTTTCAGCAACAGTGGTTCAAGCACAGGATCCAATTCCTCTCCAACATTTTCCAAGAGGACTGGATGACCGAATTGGATGCAATTCTCAAGTGTACGCACAAAATCTGGATCGCTAAGTTTGATAACGTGCAGAGAGTTGGCCTTTTCCATGTTTTTTACCCATTTGTTTGCCTGACCCTGTGGGTCGATCATAAGTGGCCACCTTCGAGCATTGCTGATGATGATCCCATTATTCACCGAAAAGCTATCTGCGGGTAGACCAGCAATGGTCCAGCTTCGGACTTTCACAGGGTCGCCAAGTGTGCCCATCAGGGTGTAATCTTCAGAGCATGGGATTTCCCTTTCCTTACACATTTTCCTCCATTCTCGAGTCTGATGATGTCGGTAGCTGGATGTAAATGCACCCAAGTAAGCCACAACACCAGAAGAAATGAGCACATCTCCGGTGAGGTTTGCATACTGTTCGCTTAGGTTTCTGGCCGCCTGACTCCACCGTGTCTTTTCTCCACCAAGACCACCGATGAGCTTCTCTGCGCGAACCAATTTCTTGCTGCACATGTCCACTTGGTTTTCCAGGTCATTCTTGTGTTGCTTGTTCTTTTCATGGTTCACCTGAAGTGCACACAATTTATCTTGCACTTCTTTCAAAGCTGCCTCTTTCTTAAGTACACTTGTCATTGCAACTTCAAATTCACCTTCTGCTTGTGCCTGTTTTTCCTTCTTGGGAGCGATAACTTTGGCAACTTTGTCATAAGATTCCATCGCAATAACCCACTTACAAAGACCTTCTGCTGCCGTAGAAGCATTACGAATTTTGTCTGGGTCAAATTCAGCATTAGTCATGTACTTCGAACGGATTATTTTCATTACAGCTGGGTTTATGTTGTCCTTGTAATATTCTTGCAGTGACTGCAAAAACCGTATGTCACCGAGCAAACGTTTGGCTGGTCCCCAGAAGTCTTCAATCTTTTTCCCTGAACCCGTTGGATCAGGAATACGATCGGGCTTAATGCCTTTAAGGATACATATAGCCTCCATCACTAGCTTTACACCAGAGGGTGGGCTCTTCATCGCCTTCACCATTGTGACATCCTGTTGTGTGAGTGTATTCAAAGCAGACTGTGCCGATTCCATTATTGGCATTGCTTCAGCTAAGTCTGCATCACATTCGTCCTTGATGGCTTTGGCTGCAGTTGCCTGCTCGTTGAAAACGCATTTTTCGGCCTTCACAACCTCTTCTCTTCGTGCCACTTCTGAAGACTCCCGCTCAATGACCACCATCATCTCTTCAACCTCTTTGCTGGCCACTTTTAGCTGGGGTTGCAAAGCTGCCAACTCCGTCTGCATAGTGGATACTTGTGATGCAGCAGATTGTAGTTTTTCGAGTCCAATTTCATAACGTTGTTTGAATTTCATGACTTCGTTTCTACGTCGCTCTAATAACATTTTAAAAGTGGATATGAGTTCCAAGTAGGAGGTCGGTGTCACGTAGTTATACCTCTGAAGTTCTGAATGAAACCGTAATGAGAGCTCAATGGTTGATACGTGAAAAGTCTTGCACATGGCAATGCAGCCCCTACGTGTATTTTTGTTCATTTCTATATCTTCCAAAAACCATGAAGCTACAGCCTGCAGGGCATCTTCTGGCCATGACTGGAACCAGTCAATGGTGCAACAGTTGACAAGTGAAGGAAATTTTCGAAGACGGCTCCTGAAAGCCTCCCCAATGGGGCTCATGGCGAGAACTACATGCAGCTGGTCTCGACATCGGTCGACAAACATGTTAAAAAGAGCAAGTGGGCTGCCATCTGTCTGCTTTGACTTTTCCCGTTGTCTGTCGAACTGTCTCATCCTCTCACAAATTTCTTGCTTTTCATCAACAGCAAAAAGATTAGGAACCTCACCAGTATTCAAGAGATTGTTGATGTCTTCGAGGAATGCTTCCTCCTTCATTTGTGTGTCTGCAAAAAAGAATACACCATGCTGCTCAGTGGATGTCGCCTTTCGAAGAATACATTTTAAATCTTCTCGCCATTCCACTGAAGTGTAACCTTTAGTGATCTCAACCTTAAAAAGATGATGACCAGCCATATGAGTTGAAAGAGTAGTTAATGACTGACGTCCACTACCACCAACTCCAACTAGCAACGCATGACTTCGTGGCTGCTGTATGATGCGTGAAATTCTGGAAATGTGCTCTATGGCAAATCTGAACAGAACCAAGCTCATTCCTTTGTTACTCGTGTTGTTAAACTCTTCAAGGTGACCTTCTACCACACTTCCAAGGGCATCAACATCATAAACTTCATTGTAAGCTGTGTTTTCTCCTTTGGGGTCATGAAAATGGCAAAAAATTAGACTACGGAGGTCTTCTTCTCCCACACTGCCATCTTGGTCAAAGTCCAGGTGTTTGAAGAGTTTATCAAAGTTTTCGTTGAGCTGATTTTTCACTGTATCTTTTAAAATGGACACAAACCATGCCCTGTCACCACTGTCCACTAATCGGTCATTGTACACCCGAAGTATCTCATGCACCCACAGGCGCTTCATCACAGCAGGTGATTCACACTGCTCAGGTTGGGAGAGACATACTCCCTGGATAACTCGAGAGAAGTCACGTAGGTTGAAGAGATAATGGGACTTTGTTGGTGTGGGTAACAAATTCTTCATGGCTTCCATGTAGATGGTCATCGTCATCGCGATTATTGATCGCGTAAGGTCAGCAAACTCTTGAGGAAATGCGAAGCAGGTGGTGAAGTGCCAGTGAAGAATTTGGGCAAAGATTGTGGTCATGCACCTCTCATCAAAATCATTTATTGTTATTGTGTTGAAGTGGCGCAAGAAGCGAGGCGTCACAGGATTGCGGCCTCCTCCAGCAGGGCCCATGGCACATAAAAATTGAATATCTGTCAGTTTCAAGATATAGCGTTCTTTCGGGTAATACCAATTCCAGTGGTCCAGACACTGTCGAAGCAATTCAATCGGTGGTTGTGCTCCATACACTTCTCGGACAGGCATGTTTACATCATCCACAAAAACCACCATCTTTTTTCCTGGTGGTGGACCGTAGACACCCTTTCTTCTCTTGTCCAGCTTGGCCATTATGATGTTTTGTGTTTGGGCTGCAGTTGTTTGTGCTGAAAAGTTAATGGTCAGTGGTTTGTATACCTCCTTATCAAGCCGTTTGAGTAAGAAGTCATTGATATAGATGCTCTTGCCCGTTCCTGTGGGACCAACAAAAAGTGTTGGCTTTTGATGAGTCACGAGCATTTCCATAAGGGCTGTGTAGCATACTGTATCCTGTGTGGGCACAATTATCTCATTGAATTGAATATCTTTTGGTATGGCATTGGCTGAGTTCAAGACTTCTGTCCACAGCTTCCACCTACCTGGACCCTCCTTGACAAAGCAGTAATCATACACTCTACCCATCTCTGGAATGGGTACAGTAAAGGGCTTTTTTGGAGCATCAACAGTAATGAGGATGGAAAACTGTTTCTGCGTCTCCTCTGTCAAAGGGCCCTTCATCAACTCACGGAGCAGTTTGTCAAAGCGAGTGCGACCCTCGTCAGAGCAGCTTGCTCCGATAGACCACACCAGTGAAAAAATAAAAATCCCCTCAATCCACGAACAAGCTTCATATTCACTGACTGTCTCCATTCCTTTTGGATCTTCAAATTCATCCATAAGACATTCCATGAGAGACATGAGTGAGTTCAAAAGATTGGTATCATTGGTCGGTGAGAGTTCTTTTGTCGCCCTGCGAACACACTGGAGGCAGCATGGTGATAGTCTCTCAAAGAGATCCTTCAAAATAATTTTCTGGGTAGGTGTGATTGTTGCTGGAAGTGTATTCAGCCAAGACAACATGACTGGGCGCCATCCCAAAATGTGTGGTTCCATGTAGATCATACCGCAGCGGGACACAGTAGCGGGTGATGCGACTTCCAAATCCATGGGCTCAAATATGAGATTGGTCGTCGGTGCCAGTTGGATGATCTCGCCACTCATGAGGCACAATTTTTTGTTGTCATCGAGAACAGTGTTCATGTTCTCAATCCAGACAGCATCTACTGGCCCGTCAAACATGAGCCATTTGCGATCTGATGTTGGGGAACTTGCAAAATTTCTGTAACTGACAGCTAAAATACCATCAGACCACTCATGTGAAACAGGGTCAAACTGACCATACAACTGTCCCATTGTAATAGATTTGGGGTTAATTACAGTAATCTCCACTTTGTTTTCCTCCATGAGCCCCTTTTTACAGATGTCTCCAAGAGCAGCTGCCAACACACGATAGGCACTCGTCTTACCTCCAAAAGGCTCCCCAACAATCATAAAGCCATGTCGAACTATCATCATCTCATATATTTGAAGAATTTTCTCTGTGAAAAAATCTGTCATTTGGAGATTCATTCGTTCACAGTTCTCAGCAATTGCTTCCAGCAACACTTGGTAATCTGGCTTTGGAAGGGTAACCCCAGGAAATAAATCCGATGTGATGCCAGCAAAAAGAGGCAAATCGTGGGACAAAAATTTGGGGAGGTTGACATCAATAATGGACCGAAGTATCAGAATGTCTTCATTTTCATTGGGATACTTCAACTTGAGGTTCCCAGCAGCCGTTAGCACTGACTTGACAGCACGCATGCCATAGTCATAATGATGCTGAGAGGATAACTGCTCTGAGCAAAGCCGGTACGTGGCCACGATCTTCACCGAAAGGGGGCGAGCATCGATGAATCCACAAGAGTACAAAACTATCTCTGAAATTAGAGCATAGTCTGGAACCATCATGGCCACCGTGCGGAACAGGGCTTTGAGGTTATCAGGTAGCTCAGAGCGACCCGCATATCCTGGGTTCATTGTGATAAAAACTGCACATGTTGGGTCCAGTTTCAATTCTGTGCCCTCAAAGAGGAGTGTTGACGATCCAGCGTTAATACCTCTCTGTATGGTTAAAATTTGCTGAGCCACAACAGAAAGCACCTCGAGATCAATTCGATTGAATTCATCAAAACACGCCCATGCACCACACGAGAGCAATCCTTTGAAGAACTTTCCCAAAGCGAGATAATCCAAGCCATCCGAGCAGTTGAAAACAACGCATTGCTTTGCGACAGCTTTTGCGAGATCTTTCGTCGTCTCAGTTTTTCCAGTACCAGCAGGTCCTTCTGGAGCACCTCCAAGGTTTAAACTGAGGGCACCAAACAAGGTTCTGTAGCACCGATCTGTTAGAGGTGTGATGACAAGTCTGGGTGAATTTCCCAAGTATTCATAGCCATAAGGTAGACCTGCATTAATCATGTGTGTCTGCAACTGTCCATCTTCCCAGTAGTATCGAAGTTGACTAAGCCATTGAAAGTCATTCTCATCGGAGATGCCCTTTTGGACTATTTCAGCTAAAACATCACGAGCATGGACATCCAGGACAACCAAAGCCCCGAGGGTTACACGGTTCTGCTTGGATAGTGTTCCTCTCACTAGTGTCACAATGTCATCAATTTGTTTGTTATTTTGTTCCAGGTAGTTTTTCATGGCATTTGGGCCAGCTTGAAATGCTTTGTGGATGTCCAATGTCCAGAAGGTTTGTGATACACATAGAACTGCCTGGCCAGGCCATTCACAAACCCAAATAATCCGTGGACGCTCCGTGTAATCCTCCAGTGCTTGACCAATCACCTTGTGGATAGATTTTAACATAGCCACTTCCAGCTCGCTCAGCCATTTTTCAACCTGGCCTCGTGCCTGTGAAGTCGAGATGACGTCCGTTAACTGCACGACTTCGCCCTCACTGCTCTGTATGTGTGTGATATCCAGCACGTCGGTGAACACGACTTTTGCAATTCCTTCAAAGCATTTCTTCAAGTGGGGCTGCACACGATTCGGGTCTTTTGTTTCTGAAAGGATTCCAAGAAGTTCATCATTTGAAAGAAAGAAGAACCGAGGGAAATAGAGCCGTTTCTTTTCTAGGTATTCATTAAGACCTTTCAAGATAAGCTCTAAGTTTTCATTTGACATTTTCAATCTATCAAGCATCTTATCAATACCCACAACAGCAAGCACGTGCTTGTCCTGCATTGCCTGTTTCATTAGGACTCGCCATGTTTTATCAACAGTCGTGAATTTCTTTCCTTCTATGGGCATCTGGGCCCTGATGTCCGGAGAGCTGAATATTGGCTCCAAGTATAACCAGGTACACTGAACACTGATCCATTCATCCAGGATCGCCTGAAGTAAAAGAATCATTTCCTCCCACTTCTCGATTTTCTCCTGAAATGGTTTTATAAACGGTGATCCATGCATCGTCTGCGTTTTAACGATATGATCATCCAGGAGTATTTGAATATCATCGACCACAGATAAGATGTGTGTCCCCGTTTCACGGTAAGGTAGCATGTTGAACTCTATGCTTTCCCATTCCACCATCATCTTTTCCAAGGCTTTTTCCATGGAGTGTTCCTTGCTTGCCGTCTCGCTGATGACCTCCATTTGAGGCAAGAAGGCTTCAAGTTTCATCAACGAAAACTGAGAGATGCTTGCACCTCCTTCACTGCTCAGGGTGCAGCCAGTTATCTCTGACAGGGCCTCCCAGTGTCGTGGTTTCAGGCCAGGATTGCAAAGCACCTGCACCAGCGGTAAATTTTCTGCAAAACAAACAAGATGTGAAAACATCAATCACACTTTTCTCACACAGCATCTATCCTTCCATTGGGAACACACTCTGTGTGGAGCATTGGTGTTGCCTTATCAGTCTCCTTTGCTCGTGGGTACAATTCTGGACAGGTCGCCACTCTGACACAGGATACCAGCAAGCTGGCACTCATTTTGCTGACCTCGGAAGGATTACAGGCAGAGTCAACCCCACCAGGTATTTATTCAACAGCAAAGTGGGATTTGAACTCAGGATCCTAACCCACCACCCTAACCATTAAGCCAACACCAGGCATATGTACACTGTACAGTATATATATATATATATATATATATATATATATATATATATATATATATATATATATATATATATATATATATATATATATATATATATATCATGGAAAATATTAGATGCCCAGACTGGGAATTGAACTCAGGTCCTCTGGCAAACTGTACTGGGATTGAACCCAGGTCCTCTGGCAAACTGTACCAGTGCTCTGCCATCTGGGTGACCCACTGGCTGAGCAATGCAATTCCTCCACATACAGAAATGCCACTCTTTCCCTCCCCCCTCGATACAAAAAGTGGCATTTCTGTACGTGGAGGAATTGCATTGCTCAGCCATTGGGTTGCCCGAGGAACTGTGTTCAATTCCTGGTTTGGGGCTCTTGTTTTTTCCACATATATTTATTATATAATATATACATATCTACCACACAAAACATCTCTGGGACAATCAAATTATTTTGTACTCCAGTAAGTCACACTCACACCTAATTCTTGCAAACCCAAATTGTGGACATTTTTTAATGTACAAATTACAGTGGCCTGTAAAAGTATTCACCCCTTCCCACTAATGCCACCTTTAGATGAATTATGGAGAAACAGTTTTTCCAAATTAACTTTTTTAAATCATAAATGAAGAGCTCAAACTAAACACTGTTTTGGTTGAACGTCACACATGTCTGGAATACCTCCAAAAACATGTACAAATTCGTTGACCCAGTGAGTTGCACCTTAAAACTACTTAGATAAGTGTGGGAACTTGATTTTTAAGTTAAACCATTGATTACATGCAGGTGAAACCGACTCCACTGAATTTATAACTTTTCAAACAAATAATTTGCTCTGGAAGTGATGTCGGGTTAATCGGCAAAGGGTTTGGATACTTATACAACTGAGAATCACCTGATTTTCTCTGTTTATCAGACTTATTCACATTTTATCTGAAGTTTTTTTTAGCTTTATCACTTTGGAGTAGTTTGTGAAGGCTCTATATATTATGTTTGATTTGAAAGCATCATGAAATAAGCTCAGGTGGCATCAAAAGGTGAAAACTTTGGAGGAGGTGGAGTGAATACTTTTGCAGGCCACTGTACATTAGCCGAGCAAGTTCCACTCTCTACAAGCCTTTGTCTACATTCCTTGCTCCCCTTAAAGGCCCGGTCACACCTTGACGTTTTAGTCAACGTATGCCGATTTTTGAATTTTTTTTCTAAAACGCTGGCACACGTTGAATACATTATGGGTAAGTTTTGATAACATTGAGAGCACGCTGAAAAACACTGCCATACGTCGTTGTACGCTGGCTTTAAACGTTGTGCTTTTTGGTTGTCCTCAAATTTTTTCATGCTTGAAATTTCACGACGTATGCCGGCGTATGACTCACACGTTCCGCTACGCTGGCCACAAGTTGTATGCACGGTCTGCGATCGTTGACAGACGTCAACACATGCTACTTGTAAGTTAATCATAAGTTGAGACACGCCGAGGTAATGTTTAGCGTACCCGAAACTTATTTCTAACCTATGATTAACGTGTTGTTGGCACGTTACGCGATCGTTGCCACACGTCGACAGACGTTACTTTTAAGTTACTCATAGGCTGAAAGACGTCAGTATAATGGATCGTCCTTGTGTCAGTGTCCACGGCCACGGCCAGGACACTTATTTGCAGCATTCTTCAAACTTTTCTTTGGCATGACGAGGATGTTCACACTTCGATGTTTAGCTTGGCTATGATTCCAATTGTCCATCGGCAGCGTCTATTTAAAATAGTCGAGTTTGAGCGTTTTAACACATTCAGAAGAAACGCTTCAAATTTCCAAACCCCAGCGTCAAAAAACAAACGCGAGTGACAGCAATTTAAATCGTTCATTGTAAGCAATGAAAATAGCTGAGTGGTACCGTTTAAAAGTCGTTGAGTGTAAAAAAAAAATCCAATTGTTGAGCGCAAGTGTCTACATTCAATAGTGGAGATGCAGCCATTTAAATCGTTGAGTTTATCATTTAAATCGTTAAATCGTTAAACGCAAGGACGATCCATCATAACCCACACCCTCCCCCTCACACTCACCTACTACTGCCAACATGAACAAACTACTACTAATACCAATACTAATACTGATACTGATACTGTTACTGCTGACATGGACATCGACTCAAAAAGGACTCGAAAACACTGTTGGGTTCCCCTTTTATAAGCAGCATTTTTATATACCAATTCCCAAAACCGCTGGGAACACGTCTTGATATGGCAGTTGTAAGTTAGAAACACGTTAATTTTTTTTTTTTTTGTCGACCGGAAGACGTCATTGGAATACGTCTACATACGTCGATGTGTGTTGGGACTACGTAAAGAATTGGTTCAAAGCACGTCAAACATAAGTTAGAAATAAGTTTCGCGTAAAAAAGACATTACCGCGACGTGTTTCGACTTATGAGTAGCTTATAAGTAGCCTTTGTGGACGTGTGTAAGTGTCCACATATCGTGTGTAAAACTTATCCCCATCGCATGCAGAACGTGTGTCATACGCCGAGTACGTCGTAAAATTTTGAACATGTTTAAAATTTCTTGACGTACTCTACTTACTACGACGTATGATAGCGTACTTTAGCGTTCTACTCACGTATACCAAACTTACTCATACCGTATTTGACGTGCCCCAACGTTTTAGACACATTTTTCTTAGGTCGGCATACGCTGGCAAGATCGCCAAGGTGTGACCGCAATGTTGACAGTTCCATTTCTACGCCAGTTATGATTCGAATCGTTGTGCGTCAGCCTTTTAATAGGCTACGTCACGACATCGTCGGCGATGCGTGCAACGCGCTATGCCTAAGTTAGACTATCGTTGGGCATCGGTTGTGTAGGCCGACAACAGGTTCAGCATTCGTTGGTATAAGTTATCTATAACACAACGAAACGTTCTGTGTCTGTTACCAATGCGTTATACATAAGACCAAGTCGCTATGAATATGTCCGAATCTTTAAAAAAAAAACATCAAAAGTTCAACGTAAGCCAGCGTTTTAGATACATTTTAATACGTTGCCATCGCTGGCTAAAACGTCAAGGTGTGACCGGGCCTTAAGTCTTACGAAGAAACCACTATGCTGCCATTATTTATTTTAATTTAGCATTACAAATCATATGCATAAAACAGTGGTGTTGACATTCATTGGAATGCATATAATATTGGTACCTCTGAACTCCTCAACTTGAACTTTGACATGAGACGCAATGTTCTTGGCTAAAGAGGTTTCATGAAAGCCTTTCTCCAACTTGTACAGGGAGCGCCAGTAAGAACCCACGTCCTGCTCAACCTCATCAGGGTTTACATCACGAAGAGGTCCCTCCATCCATTGTTCGTTTTTTGTATTGAATTCTACGGTGATCTCGTAGAGACGCAGAAATGGCAATAGTGCATCTTGGATATTCTTGCGCTGCGGGTACTGTGTGAGGGGCCAGCCATAGGCCTCCTCCTCTGCATTGATCATTTCAGCCTGAAACAATGACATCATACTCACAAGTAATGCAGTGAGTGACCTTGCAGATGTTTATTAGGTGTATATTCATGTTTATTACCTCTGCCCACCAAAGGTGGATGGAGGTTGTTTTCATCCCTGTCTGTCTGTCTGTGTTTGTTTGTCCATGAACAAGTTATCTCAAAAAGTTAGACAGATTTGGACAAAATTTGGTGGAGAGGTTGGGTATGTGACAGGGACAAGATAATTCGATTTTAGTGAAGATTTTAAAGTGATTCTTCACAATTGAGAGATAGGGCCAAAAACGATATATAGCACAATATCTCAAAAAGTTGTGAACAGAATACGGATGAAGACAAAACTTGGTGCATGAGTTGGTTATGTGACGAGAACAAGCTGATTCGATTTTGGTTCAGGTCCGAATCCAGATCCAGCCTATCAGTGGGATTCAAAAGGTAAACTCTTCAGCCTGGCAGAGGTATGCGCTCTACCGAGTGTCGTTCGAGTTGATGGAATACTTCCATTACTATCATGCTTCATTGTATTTATCACGATCATGTATTCTGCCTCCTTATGGAAACAATGCATGCACCTATTTCCACCATTAAAACAATGCTTTGTGATAATGCATTTAACGTAGCTTTTTGTATCGAGGAAATGAAAACCAACATGGACAGGCTTCAAAAGCCCGTCATTTTCAGCAATTCAGCTTAATTCTTACTATGGCAATGAAATATCCTTTTCAATCACTTTGATTCGATTTTGCAGTCATGAACACTTGAAACAGGATAAACAGCATGTCACACTTTCATTGTATTATAGTACTGGTATATTTCAAAATAATGAAACTAATTGAATAAAAAATTTTGCTTCACGAGTTTTTAATTTACCTTACTGGAAACACACCTTACTGAGGGGCGGTTAGTGTGTTTTCAATCCCAACACCAAACCTTAATTATATATTTTCTCACAACACTATGATGTGTGAAAATGACACTTTAGACTCGGCCGAGGTGGTTTAAGGAAGGAGGGGAAGTGCTCTTATCCTAACGATTATTATTGTTGATATTATTATTAATCATATTATTATATTTGGAATGACATTAATATTATTTTTATGCTATTATCATTATTGCCGAAAGGTCAACGTAGGCCAAAGGTCAACAAGTAAGGTGAAGTTTCTAAAATCCTCAATTTGCATCTGATTGACTTGAAATTTGAAGAGGATTTATATTTCAGTGCATTGAATTCAACCACCAATTATTTTGGAGGCCCACGTCGGCCAAATGGTCAACATAGTCCGAATTTCTAAAATTGTCAATTTTCATCCGATTGACTTGAAATTTGAAGAGGAATTATATTTCAGTTCATTGAATTCAACCAGCCAATTTTTTTGAGGTCAAATTTGTTTGATGGATTTTGCAAGTATCGTGCTCTGCATGACGTCTTCTTCTTGTTTGTCTGTTTGTTACTTGCAAAATCTAAGATTTTTCAAGTATATTGGTCAGTCGAATTGTTATTCTGTCTCTCGGGCTGTCGGTGTGTCTATCACTTACAGGTCACAATTCAACACCGATCATCATGGAATTTTACCAAGCTGTGGAGGTAATCTCAACTGAGAAGCCTATTAATTTTCAGGTCAAAGGTCAGAGGCCATATTGAGGTCGAATTTCTAAAATCGTCATTTTTCATACAATCAACTTCAAATTTGAACAACTGATGCATATTGCATC
>NC_140963.1:36198064-36213064 GCF_056783735.1 Eptatretus burgeri | reverse complement strand
AACTTAGGTTTTCTGACATTAATCTCTTTTTCATATTTTAATTTTGTAAATGTTTCTGATGGTTTCATATTTGTTGACGTGTGAATCGTGTCATTATACTTATCCACAATATCCTGAATAAAAGATGACCATTGTTGTGAACCGAGTTGTGTGAATTTTTTATATAGTCTCTCTTTTAAGGTACGATTAAAACGTTCAACAACAACTGCCTTCCCTTCATTAAAGGTACTGTATAATGTAATACTGTTATTTTTTAGAAAATTCATAAATGTCTTGTTATAAAACTCTCTACCCTCATCAGTCCACAATTTTTAGGTTTTCTCTTACTTTTATTAAATATCTGTTGAAAGGCTAACATAAGAGTATTACCTGTTTTGTTTTTTAATGGTACAACCCATGCGTATCTACTCCTCAAATCAATAACGGTTAAAGCATACTTGTACCCCTTATCATTATTGAGTTCAATCAAATCAGCAGACCAGATATAATCAACTTCCTTGGAATAAACTTTCCTTCTCTGAAACTTTGTGAATATTGGTTTATGTAATTCATCAGCTAATTGCTCTTCAGTCTTAATGACATCATTAGAGCCTATAATTTTTTTGAATTGCCAAGTCCAAGTTTCAATTTAGCACTAATCATCTTCTTCACGATGAACCTATCAACTTTTTCTCTCAAGGTTGGATTTTGTATCAGAGACAAATTATACAACATTTCTCTATCGGCTTCATGCTTTTCTTCCAACGTTGTGGTATTCCCATAATCAATATCGTGTCTCATGCACACTTCATCAACTCTATTGATGGGTTAACTCCAGGATTTAGGATTGTCTGCCTCATCTAATCTTTTATCCAAGTTTGTGCCTGGACCACAGAAAGAATACCCTGGAAGATGTAATTCCCCTGGTATTCCAGTAGTTGTAAATTTACTTCCTGATAAAAACTTTTGTATATCTCCTCCTCGTTTGTGTTTGGAGATAAATTGATTTTTTTTTGAACCACACACCGAACATATACCTTTTTGTATAACCCTGTTATTTTTACTTTTAATATATGAAATATTTTTAGTATTAGTTTTCTTTTTACATTTGAGACAATAACTCATTTATTTATGTGAAAAATTCCTGCAGAGTGCAAAAACCTTTTTAGTTTCCAACATGCACATTTGAATCTTAATTTTTAAAACATAAAGAATCCTTAGAAATGCCTTCACTCTCTCCTCCATTTATTTAAGAAAAAAAAATAAAAATGAAAAACTTGAATTAAAATGAATAGCTTGTCGATGTCAATATTCTTGCCGAAAGTATTGCAAATAGACTTGTCGATTCTTTGTTTTCCTCCTTGGTGGGTTGAGTTATTTTCTGTAATACCACCAATCTTTTTTTAATCTCACTGGTTTCCAATTTTTGATGTTTATTTTGTCTCGCTCTTTCCTCCCTCTCCTTCTCTCTCTCTCCTCCCTCTCCTTCTCCCTCTCCTTCTCTCTCTCCTCCTTCTCTTTCTTCTCCCTCTCCTCCTTCTCTCTCTTCTCCTTTTCCTCCTTCTCTTTCTTCTCCCTCTCCTCCTTCTCTCTCTTCTCCTTTTCCTCCTCTTCCCTCTCTTCTTCAACTCCTTCCTCATCCCTTATTATCCTTGAATCGTTACACCCCATAGAATATCATACATATATTCATCAAGATTTCTTGTTATTCCTGTATCCAAAATATTTTTTTTACAATAGGAAACCAATAAAATTTCTTTTGAATTTCTAAAAGAGCCTTACCTTTTCTTAACTTTATAATTTTTTCATTATTTAACATTCTCATTAAATCTAAAGTTGTCGGTTTATCAACATCAGCATAATGCAAATCTTTTATTGAAAACACCTCATTCTTATGTTGTAGAACATATTTATTAAAATACCGAATTCCCTTTTCTTGAAGGTATGCTTGGACACAGAAATGATAATTTTCTTGAAGCATTCTTTCTAGCATTTATGTATTAGAAATATATGTTAGAATAATATTATGGCACGAAACACCTCCCCATCTTCCCATAGTTAAATCATTTTGTATTTCCTTACTTATTATATATAATCCTGTTTTTTCTGTTTTCATGAGATAAACAAGGGCAAAACCATTATTATATTTACCCTTATTAAATTATTTTATTTGTTGTTTACT
Source organism: Eptatretus burgeri (assembly GCF_056783735.1). Classification (NCBI taxonomy): domain Eukaryota; kingdom Metazoa; phylum Chordata; class Myxini; order Myxiniformes; family Myxinidae; genus Eptatretus; species Eptatretus burgeri. Next base: position 36,210,903 of record NC_140963.1, on the reverse strand, counting down.
AATCGTGGCCCCACAAAACTCATTCTCGATACCGAGTGGATAATATTCTTCCTTACGAGACTGATTTAATTGTTCCAGGTCTTTGAGGTTAATTTTAAATCACCAATTATACCCTAAATCATTCACATCATACCCCCATTGTTCTATTCTCATACAAACGATAGGCCCTTCTTTATAAAAATTTATTTTAATTCGAACTGTGAATTCTGTATGACCTGGAGATAATATCAACACTTCTGTATCTTTGGAATACACGGCCGTTTTATTTAAGGATATATATGGTGATAAATCGCTTAATCTCACCAAGTCATTCGCGTCAGTCGGGCTTGGATAATTTTTTAATTTATAAGCATTTTTCATGTTAATATTTTTGGTTATATTATATTTATGTCGTTCGGCCTGTGCCTTTGTGTAATAATTTGATAAATCAATATCCAGTTCTTGAGATACACCAAAGATAGAACCATCTTTACCAACATAAGTCATTTATATTAGATCAAAAATAATATCATAAATTTTTTTTATTTTTGTTGAGTTGAAATAACACATACAGACATAATTGACCACAACACTTAGAATTTAATTCTTGGACTTGAAATGTTTGATAAACACCATTCTGTAAGAATTTTATGACTTCAACAGGTGGTGGAAGACCAAAACTATCAAAATAATATTTGTCTTGACTATTAAAAATACAAACCCAATGAGAACCATTCCCATTATTATCTTCTAAGTTCATAATAATATTCTTTGTATGTTTCGGCACATTTGTTAATTCATCTCTCAGACAAATAACCACATTATGAATTTTTAATTTCTTACAATATTTGACAAGTTGTAAATTTGATGTTGTATTCTTTCCAAATTCTTTAAACCACTCATCAATGCTCATTTATTTATTAGAAAGATATAATCCATTACCTCTTTTCGTTAATTTTACACCTGCTTGTGCTATAGAAGAAAGCATATCTCCAACTAACAATCTCGCTTTATCAGGCAGACCTTCAAGTTTTTCAGCAAAATCTACAATTACACCACTTCCACTAATTTGTTTCTCCAACTCTTTGTTATGTCTTTCCAATTATTTTTGAGCCTGGAGTTGAGCCTTCCTTTCGTTGGCAGTTTCCACCGCTGTTGAAATACCACCCGTCAATGCTCCAACCGCACTTAAACCAGCAAATAAAGGAATTAGAAATGGGAGAAATCCTCCACTCGTCTCTCTTATTGAATATTTTTTCAACATTGGTTTTGTCATTTTAATTTTAAGTGAGCCAGTGTCATTCAAGATTTTAACCTGTTCTCTTGTGAGCAAAACATCAATTCTTACTGCTCCTTTTCTCTGAATTGTATTAACGTTAATAGTACAAGGCTTTTGATTTTGAACACAAGATGATAGTTTATGAAGATTGATTTGATTAACATATACCCCAGTTGGTACTTTGCCACTCATTTATTTAACAAAAAAATTATGTGAGACTAATCATCACACCATTATCTGTATTAATCTGTAATTCTGTTTCTTCCAAAAGCAAACAATATGTATCAACTTCTTCACTCTCTCCTCTTTCAATGTATAGGGAAGTATCCACTCGATTAGACTTTATAGTTTCCTTTTGAGCGCTCAGGTCAAACGCATATATTGTATACAAGCTTTTAAATGCTGTCATATCCAAAATAGGTTCTTTATTTCCATTACTTTCACACACCTTTTGGTAAGACTTGTATGCTTCAGCAAAATCATTTTTTTCCCAATTAATTTCCAATCTATCTCGTGGATAAAATGTTCCATCTAGAGAAACGCGAAGTTGTTTCACCTTAGCATTATCACTCAATGCATTATTCTTATCAGTCGCAGTATCACCATCTGGCTTTTTAAAAAGGATCCACAGATATCGTGGCTTTCCTTCCAGAACACCCAAATTCCACGTGTAAGTAGTTTGGTTGAGTTTAACGTGTTGACATCTTCTTTTGAGGTATGATACACTGAGTGGTTTCTTTGAGTTAAGTCTTCGATTCAACATCTCTTCTGTTTTAAGATTAGGAGTATATTCACTGATATACCAACTCATTTCCTCAATTACAAATTTATTCTGTTCACCAAAAGCACTACCAACACCAAAAAGCAATCTATTTTCATTATCATTCCTTTGTAGTTGAAATCTAATTTTAAGACCATACAGAACTTTGTCATGATCACAAAATCCAAATACACCTTTTAGAGGAACTGCCACAGTAAAACTATTTTCTGCTTTTGTATCATCATTATACGCTCCTTTCCTTTGAGTATATCCAGGGTCTGTGTTTGTTCCCGTTGACATATCAGGAATAAAACCTTCGACAGACCCCTTTCCCATTCTATCACTGAATGTATAGAGTGTAAATTTCATCATTTCAGATACAGCAGAGACATAATCAACCGCTTCAACTTCTTGTGTTCCAATATACAAACGCACACTATCAAACATTTTCCAGAAGAAATCATTTGCAAGTGTAGCATTTGTGTTAGTCGCAGCCTTCGTGAATTTAAATTTACACAACAAGAAACTTTCGGAGAGATTCAAATAGGTTTGTTGATTATTTATTTCAAAACTTTTTGTACCATTCGTATTCCAGTCTATTCCAGTTATTGCATTTACCTTGAAGTAATCTTCTTTTTTAGTGGAGTTTGAGATAATAATAGTATCATCCAAATCATAGATACTATCAATTGCTTCCATACTTGTATTTATTTAGGAAAAAAAGATGTTAAAACTTTTGAAACCCTGATCCAAGTATTTGCATTATTTTCTGTTGTTCTTGGGGGGACAACTGAGTTTTGCCTTTCTTAATTTCTTTTATTGCTTGTAATTTATGAGATTCCTTCTGGGCATCTTTTATGCTCTTTACAGCACCTGCTACATTTCCCACAGCAGAAGCAGTTGAACCAATTTGATCTTTATGTTTTAGAATAGTTGAACCAATACCCATGAGAGTATCAATTATCCCATCTCCTCTAAATTGATGTCCAACACCCCTTTGTCTCCTAGGTTTATAGTATCCTCTACCAAGATACATACCTTCACCCTTGTAGTATGGGGAAAGGAACATCCCATCCCCTGTAATTATTTTATATTTTCCCAACTCGTGTTTCCTCACAATAACCATCGTATTTATTTATTGGAAAACTTCACGTAGGTGAATTCTGATGGATATAACTTCTCCATTAAAAGAAATCATACGATTATCTTGGTCGGTTATCCTAAAATTTACTCTGTGTATGGTTTTTCCTGACACAGGGAGATAAACCAAATTTTTGGGTTCCATATTGAATTTATAACCAATTGGGGTTGAGTATGCGCTGAATGAAAATATTGCATTTGTTTTTTTCCCATCATTATAAGCACCATCAATCAAATCACAGTGAATTAACACCGAATTTATTCCTGAGGATATTTGAATGACATTATCACTGTAAAACGTCCCATTCGTTTCAATCTTTTTTGAGGAGAAACCCAATAACTCTCTAAATGAATTATCAATTGTGAAATCAACCTTGTAATTATTTTTAACTTTAATCGTTGATTTTGAAGTATGTTTTTGAATGTCTATAACAATATTTTTTGGTTCATCACCCTGTTCTTTCATAAGACGAGCAATTTCGGAAGATATTTGAGAAATCTCATATGCTCCGGGTGAGACTGTTATCGTTTTGTATCCACTTCCGGGATTATAACTAAACTTGTCATTTTTATCAGTTATATTAAATAAGGTATTATAAGTTTCCATGGACAATAAAGATGCCTTATATTCTTTTGTTGGGTCAAGTTGTAGTGGGTATGGGAATGAAGAAGTGTGGTCGCTTGTTGTGAAATTAAAACTCAGGATTGTGCTTCTCATCTTATTTAATATGAGATAAAATGTCTTTATATTGAGATTTATTAATTATTTTCATGTTCATCAACTGGTCTAAAATGGCTGATGCTTCATTAAAACAATTGTTATTTCCAGCCTTCTTACTACCTAACAACAATACCAGTCTATTAACTAATTGCGATGGGTCATTTGGAAGAAAACTAATACCTGAACCAAGGATACTTAAAGCTCGAATAATGTGTTTCTCCTTCTCATTTTTCCTACTTTTACTAGAAATACTAACCCTATAATTTAGAGTGTTCAGCAGATCAATATATACTCTATCATCATTATTTTCCATATCCAATGGTTTATCAATGTACTTTGATTCATCCCTCACAGTTGAACCTTGTCTTCCATCTTTTGTGAGAAGAAACATTAATCTCAGAGTTAGTTTAACAGGGGGTTGAGCAGAACCTAAGAACCTTAATTCATCATTAAATATCAATACCTTTTCTTGAACAAGATGAAATATTGCTGGTTGTTCTGTTGGAATGAGTCCTGCTTTGGTTTTTGAATCCGCTGAATATTCATTGTTTTGAAGAGCATTCACAATATAATCAGGGGGTCGATTAATCTCTTCCAGTTGTTGAAATAAACCTTCATCATCATATACCTTTAATTCTCCTAAATGCTCTAATTCTTCCTCCGTCATTTTATCAAAATCTTTTAACATTTGAAGTTTTTTAGGAGTATATTCTACTGTGGGAACTGTGGAAACATCTTTCATTTTTTCTTAGGAAGTTTTTAAAAGTGGTTTAAAAAATTTCTCTTGTTTTCTTTCAAATGCTTCTTCGCCCGTTAGTTTCTGTCTGCGTTTCTTCTTTATGTCTTCCTGCTGTTTTACAACTTTTGAAACCAACTCTTGATGTTCCTTAAATCTTCTTGCTCTTTCTTTTGCATCCATTTATTTATTGTAAAATATCATTTAATGAATTGTAAAGATCAACAGGGAAATTTTCCTTTTCTTCATCATTCAAGTAGATGTGTTCAAATAAATCCTTTTCTTTAAATATTTCATCAAATTCTTTATTAACATTAATGCGAGTTGTCATTTCTTCTTCACTAATACTTGCATCTCTGCTTTTCATACGTTTGCGTTGAGTTTCTTCATCAACATCAAAACTGAATGATAAAATCTTCACTCCGCTCAGATGTTTAATAATTATTAAATTATAATTTGTCTCGTTCCTTCTGGATTAGTTTCGAATATCCCAAGACCACCAGATTTTAGTTTCCTTAACTCACTCTTACAAGTGAATATTTTGTTGTACCAAGAGAAACCTCCTCAAATATTTGACCTTCATTCCTCAATCACATATGTTCCTCCACTGAAATATAGTGATAATCTTCACCTTTTACTTCTCCAGGTCTTATTGCTCTAGTTGTTGTTGATACAATGTGTATCACGGGGTGTTTTTCAAGTAAATTTACAATATTCTCATTTGTACGACACAAGAACCTTGATTTATGAAAGTTTTTTCCAGAAGCAGATTTACCCACAAGATTTACAATAATAGTTGTCATTTATATATGTAATTGTTTATAAAACAAAAAATATATCCCTTAATATCTCATCTTGTTTCACAACAATATATTTATATTTTTTAGTCGTGTGCTTCATGTAATCCTCAAATTTCTTTTTACTACATAATGTAGAACAATTATCTCTCCAAAAATTATTGATATCTATTGAATTTAACTTCAATAAAATAAAAGTATTGGCATTGTTTCTGATGGAACGACGAGGAAGTTGAAAGTACGATTGACTAAGATAAATACAATTACAAGAAGAATGTCTCCCTCTTGTGTAGTAGCTGTCCATTACCGTTTGGTTTCTCTAATTAACACAATCATCAAAGATAACGAGGTTCTTTTTTGATTTATCCAAATCTTGGGGAGACGGTATATCATCCGTATTATCACTAAGAATACAAGTTATCGGATTTGATTTCTTTTTACATCTCTATGTATCACAAAATAGTTGAATTATATCTTCAATGTTATAATCATTTAGGTTTTTTGACGTTTAAATAAACCGATTATATCTTCTTTTTGAAGACCAGCATTAAAACCTTGTGAGAGTAGTTGATACTCTGGTTGAAAACTCGACTTTGTGAAAATTATTAAATTATCATACTCTAAAAAGTTGGGAGTGAGGAGCATCTTTAAAAGTAAGCAGGTTTTTCCACATCCACTTGAACCAACGATGAGACATCTTAATGAATTTGGGAGCTTTTTATGGTTGTTAAATTTTATCTTATTTTCCCAAATGGGTAAAAAATCATTCATTTATATATTTGGAAAACAGGTTATTTAATTTATTATTGGCTTTTTTAGAAACTCTATATTTTATCCTAAGTTCAGGTTTAATTTCAAGATAATCCATTATTTTATTTATACAATATCTTGTGTTGATATTTCCCTGAAAATTACATCCATGAATAATATATAACAACAATCCTTTGAACATTTCTCTTATACATTTAGTTTCTTCCCTTGTAAGGAAAGGTGTGTTATCACCCTCATACTTTACATTCATTTCTCTAATCAATCTTGTAAAGTAATTCATTTTTGGTGTAAATCTAAAAGAATTATTTTCCTTTTTATATTTTTTATTATCATTAATTAGAAGATAATCACAGAATATACATTGTTTATAGGCTTTTGATTCTGTGTTTAATCCCCGTCTTTCACACGCAGGACAATTCTCAAATTTGTCATATGGAGAATCAGGAAAGTCTAGCATATTTATAAAGTAAAACTTTACTAAAACTGAAATTCATCTATACTTTCAGTTGTATATTGACTCATATTTAATAATATTACCATCGATATCAATATACTTTTTTTCATTACCAGATTCAACGACAACATTTTTTATATTAAAGGTAATTTTAAAATGATCGTTAACTACTATTGAACGAAATGTCATTTCACCTGATATATTAACATCCTTTATTTCATCAGGATTTACATCTTTAGGGTTGTTGAAAAAAATACAAATTTCTCCTTGCATATTACAGATGGTCTTATCTTTTCTTTCTAAAGCTTCATCCATAAGGTTTTTGTTTTTTGATACTTTTTCTTGTTTCATTGCTTTTTCTAGTTTTGAATATATTACCAGAAGGAGAGGAGAAACTTTTGTTAGAGATACTTTAATTGATGTTCTACCAGGTATACTAAAAGCCCTTCCACTGAAGGAAATTGAAGAACTCATATTATTTACCATAATTGTTTTTATCCAATAGTTGTTATATTTATCTTTGTTCAATTTTACATCCTTGACATATTTCTCAGTATCTTTAACAAATGAAGAGATTGATTGAAACTTGTCTTTTGTGTCTTGAAACATTGTATTTATTAAGTGAAAAAGTTGGAGGATAAAATGGTTTTAAGCACAGATTCACCTGTAAAATAAACGAAATTTTCATCAAGAAAATTTTAGTTTAAGCAAAGATTTATTATATAAATATGGTGAATACAACATACTGCGATGTTTGTAATCACAAATATAAACATTATAGAAAACACCTCCGAACCAACAAACACACATTTAATCTATTTCATAAAATATCTCCTCTTGAGTTGGAAAGAAAACATTGTGATATCTGCTCAAAGGATGTTTTGAAGAGTAGTTATAATAGACATCTTCAATCACAAAAACACAAGAAAAATGAGTTTAAAGTAAAGGGAGACTATTATATTGAAAACACTGATGGGGCATTTAAAGGGCATATAAAAATAAGGATTTTTCAATTTGGACAACCCGGTCCATCATCAATAGCTGAATCAATTGAAATAGTGAAACCTGATGTTGAAAAAGTTATTAAAAAGACATTAAAAGAAATGAAAACTTTAAAGTTTTATATGGGAGTGAAAATGAATATGAAAAGACAAGATGAAGAACAAACTCCTTATATGAGAAAAGATCTTCATTTTATAACATAATTTCAAGATTTTTTGAATAGTGGGGTTTATGAAGAACTATCAAAACAAGAGGAGGATGTTGATAATACAGTGGTAGGAAGTGGATTCAATATTTTAAAAATCATCTTTTTAGATATACACATTCTAAAATCAAACCCTCTTAAAGCTTCTTCTTATATTGAATTACCAAAAGAAATAAAACTAAAGAAGGCAGTTGTTAATATTAAGAACAATGATAATAAATGTTTTCTCTGGTCTGTTCTTGCTCACTTTCATCCACCAAAATGTAATTCAGAAAGAGTAAAACAATATATTAAATATGAGAATACCTTGGACATTAAAGATTTTAAATTCCCAATGCCACTAACAGATATTCCTAAATTTGAGAAAAAGAATAATCTTTCTATTAATATATATGGATTAACGGATACAAACAAAGTTCAAATATTAAAAATTTCAAACAACTATAAAAATGAAGAAACACACATTGATCTTTTATATTTTAGTGTGGAAATAATTCACATTACACATACAACAATAATTTATCAAGATTAATCTCTTCTCAGGTATTCAGAACAGCAAACAAAATATATCCTTCTAAGCGATGTCGTAATTCATTTCATACAAAAGAACGATTAGAACAACATTCAAAATATTGTAGTAATCATAAATCAGCTGTAATTACAATGCCTAAACCAGGTGAAAAGATTTCTTTTGAAGATTATAATAAATCTATCATGCACCCATTTGTGATATACGCTGATTTTGAATGTATCCTTAAAAAGATAAATACTGCTTCTCCTAATCCAAAAGAATCATATACAAATAAATATCAAAAACATATTCCTTGTGGTTTCTGTTATTATATCAAATCATCTGTTGGAGAAAAGTATAACAAACTTGAACATTATAGTGGAAAAAAAGCTTCACAAGAGTTTGTAAAACGATTAGAAAAGGATTGTATAAGACTCACTAAATTAATGAAAGAAACAAATGAACCGATGAAATTAACTAAAGAAGAAAAATTAGAATTGAGAAAGAACAATATCTGTCATATTTGTGAGGGGGAAATTAAGGAGTCTAAAGTTAGGGATCATTGTCATCTTACTGGTAAATATAGAGGTCCCGCTCATTCCTGTTGTAATCTTAATTATAAATTACCTTCTTTTATTCCAGTCTTTCTTCACAACAGCGCCAACTATGATACACATCTATTTATAAATGAACTTTCAAAAACACCAGGGAATATTTCTGCCATAACAAACACAAGTCAACAGTATATTTCATTTACAAAAATGATATTCACAAAACCTTTAACTCGTATTAGGTTTCTCGATTCTTACAAGTTTATGGGAACACCACTAGCCTACCTCGCATCAAATCTAAGCTCCACGGACTCTTTTCCAAATCTTAATTCATTCTTTCCAAAAGAGGAAATTCTCACTAAAGAGGAAATTCAGATTAAAGAGAGAATTCAAAGTAAAGAGGAAACTCTAATTAATGAGGAAATTAATGAAGAAATTCTAACTGAAGATGAAATTCTAATTATAAAGAAAATTCGAACAATGAATGAAATTCTAACTAAAGAGGAAATTCTGATTAAAGATGAAATTCTGATTAAAGAAGGAATTCTCACGAGAGAGGAAATTCAAACAAGGAATGAAATTCAAAGTCAAGAGAAAATTCTTACAAGTAAGGGAATTTATCCTTATGATTATATGGATTCATTTATGAGATTTAAAGAAACACAACTTCCTTCAAAAGAAAGTTTCTATAATAACCTTTATGAAGAAGAGATAAGTGATAAGGAATATAAACACGCACAAGAAATATGGAAAATATTTAAGATAAAGAACCTTGGAGAATATCATGATTTATATCTAAAAACAGATGTTTTATTGTTAGCTGATGTGTTTGAAGCTTTTAGATCACTCTGTCATAATAAAAATTGTTATGGATTAGATCCTGCCCACTATTTCACAGCTCCTGGTTTAGCTTGGAGTGCAATGTTGAAAATGACAAAACAAGATATAGATTTAATCAGTGATGTTGATATGCTTTTGATGATTGAGAAGTCCAAGAGAGATGGAATATCACAAGTATGTTCAAAAAGATATGCTAAAGCAAATAATAAATATCTTCCAAATTATGATAGTGAAAAAGATAGTAATTATTTGATGTATTTTGATGCTAATAATTTGTATGGATGGGCAATGTCTCAATCTCTGCCTTATGGTAAATTAGAGTGGGTGGAAGAAAAGGATTATGAAAAGGCTTTGATGAATATTGTTATTTCTTCTCAAGAGGAATTGAATGACGAAGAAGAAGGTTATTATTTTGAAGTTGATTTGAGGTACCCGAGTGATCTTCATAATAAGCATAAAGACCTTCCTTTTGCATGTGAGAAAGAAACCCCAAAGAAACAATGGTTCAGTGATTATCATAAAAGTTTTAATATTAAAGGCAAATCAACAGAAAAGTTATTAACAACATTCTATGATAAAGAGGGATATGTTTTGCATCAGAGAAGCTTAAAACAGTTTTTGAGAGAAGGATTGAGAGTAGCTAAAATTCATAGAGTTTTAAAATTTAAACAAAGTCCTTGGGTGAAAAAGTATATTCAATTCAATACAGATATGAGAGCAAATACAAAAGTAAAATTTGAAGGGGACTTTTATAAATTAATGAATAATGCTGTATTTGGAAAGACTATGGAAAATGTTAGAAACAGGCAAAACATTAGATTCGCAACATCTTGGAAAGAAGCTTCGAGATTGATAAATAAACCAAGTTTTGAGAGAGAAGAGGTTTTTTTCAGAGAACTTTTCTGCAATTCATATGAAAAAGGAAAGTATTGTAATGGATAAACCAATTTATATTGGAACAGCAGTTCTTGATTTATCAAAGATATTGATGTATGATTATTTGTATAATGACTTAAAGAAAGAGTATGGTGAAAATGTTTCATTGTTGTATATGGACACTGATAGTTTTATCCTAGATATAAAAACTGATGATGTTTATAAAGATATGAAGAAAAATATTGGAGGAAAAAATAGGAAAATGAATACAATAAGAAGTTATAAACATAACATATATAGTGAAGAAGTAAATAAAAAGGCATTAGGAGCCTTTGATGATAAGAGATTTATTTTAGATAATGCAATAGATTGTGTTCCATATGGATATTGTATGATAGAATGTATAAAATAGATTGTGTTTTAACGATGGTAAGATGGGTTAGGGTTTTTTAAAGGCTACCGCCGCATTTTTTCGCAATATATAAATGGTCAAACCAAGTATTAATCAAACTAAAGAGTGGAGAAAATCTCAGTCTTGGTATATAAATGGAAAACATAATGAATGTGAAAAATATCAAATAAGTCTTATTGAAAAAATAACCAAAACAAAGGTAAATAAAACAAATAAGCGAATCAATTTAAAAAGTAGTAAGTTAGAGGATGTAAAGAAAAAAATGAATATCCTTGAATGGACTGAAAACTTTGATGGTTATCAATTGAACAATGAAAAAACAATTTACTATAATCTCAAAATGATATGTGGCTCAGGAGGTGGTCAAACAAGAGCATTAAGAGAAGTTTCTCATTTCGTAATGGCACAAAAGGGGTATCTTAAAAAATCTAAAGATTCAAATGTTTTGTTTTTCAATATTTTAGATGGGGATTATTGTGCAAAGAAAATTAAACTATTGAAGGAATTTGAGAATGAACAAATCTTTATAGGTTCAATGAGTGAGCTAAACAATATGCATCGGTTATTTGATAAAGAGTGTCCCGAGTCTTAGACGTTTCAGATATTTCTTTCGAATCACCTTTAACAAATCACATGACCACTTTAATACTTGAACAAATCTTTATCTTATTGCATGGATTATTTGAAAAAAAGTGTCCCCAGGTTAAAAGGGGAGACAAATAAATATACCTTGGGATAAAAAGGGGGTTTATTTTTAGGGAAAAAAAAAATATGAATCGCTGAAAATCCCCCATTCATTTACATGGGGAAAAGTGAGCCAGAACTAGTATATTCACCCTACACACATATATATATATATATATATATATATATATATATATATATATATATATATATATATATATATATATATATATATATATATATATATATATATATATACATATATATATATTTATATATATATATATATATATACATACATATATATTTCTATATTTATATATATATATATACATATATATATATATGTATACCTATATATATACCTAGATATCTATATATATACCTAGATATCTATATATATATATATATATATATATATATATATATATATATATATATATATATATGTATACCTATATATCTATATATATATATATGTATACCTATATATCTATATATATATATATATATATATATATATATATATATATATATATATATATATATATATGTATACCTATATATCTATATATATATATATATACCTATATATCTATATATATATATATATATATATATATATATATATATATATATATATATATATATATATATATATATATATATATATATATATATATATATATATATATATATATATATATATATATATATATATATATATATATATATATATATATATATATATATATATATATATATATATATATATATATATATGTATACCTATATATCTATATATATATATATGTATACCTATATATCTATATATATATATATGTATACCTATATATCTATATATATATATATGTATACCTATATATCTATATATATATATATATGTATACCTATATATCTATATATATATATATATATATATATATATATATATATATATATATATATATATATATATATATATATATATATATATATATATATATATATATATATATATATATATATATATATATATATATATATATATATATATATATATATATATATATATATATATATATATATATATATATATATATATATATATATATATATAT
>NC_140963.1:36155564-36193064 GCF_056783735.1 Eptatretus burgeri | reverse complement strand
AATGCATGAGCTGTGCTGTCCTGATGATTGACTGATAGGATGGCCGAGGCCCCAGAGGTATGCACACTTGCCTTTAAGCTGTCCAGCCTGCGTTTGGGTTCCGACCCAACCATAAACTGTCATCCCGGTGTTTCACAGGCAGGGTGATTCATCAAAGTGTGTGCCGTCCCTCAGATGGATGTTAAACTGGGCATCCCATCTGCTCTAATTAGTTTGTGGATGTAAAGGATCCCATGGTTTCCTTTGTGAAGAGTAGACGAACTATCTTTGGCACCATGAACAAATTCCAAATTCCTGCCCCAACCAGCAGAGAGCATTGCATCAATGGCACAGCCACACCTTCAGTCAATGATGCTACCCCACAGCCTTGTGCTGCATACAAAACAAGAAGAACTAGCATCTGTTGAAGACAAAGTCTTCGATATCCCCCTCCATAGTAAATGAGGATGAACAAACTTATATTCTCTTAGCGTGTGCAATATGTATGTGAAGTTTCCCCTTCATCTGACCAGCTGTTCTGGAGAAGAAGATGTTTGAAGGTTTTTAGGGTAAATTCAATATGGCCACCAAACCATGTGACCTCTCAATTATAAATTAACAAACTTCTGAAAGGATGTCTTGGGGAAAGTGTATGTGAAATTTTTCCTCAAGCTGTCCAGCCGTTCTGGAGAAGATTTTAAAAATTTATTAATTTTTAATCCAAGATGGCTGACGAACCATGTGACCTATGACATCATAAATTTACATTCTGCCTCCAATCCTCCAGTGGAATACGTGTGTGAAGTTTCATGTTAATCGGATGAGGTATGTTTTTCTATCCAAGATGGCTGCCAAACCATGTGACTTGTGACATCATAATTTTTACTATGTATGCAGACATGACGGAAGATGATAGTTGCAAATTTTCGCTTCGTTAGGTTATGTGATTCCAGAGAAAACATTATTTAATATTTTTCTTGAATCCAACATGACTGCCAAACCATGTGACCTATCAATTAGAAAATATCAAAAGGCACCAATTCACCACTTGCTTGATATGTGTACCAAATTTCGGAAATATATCTTGAGGGGATTTGTAGTTAAGCTCCGGAAACGAAATGTGACGGACGGACGGACGGAACCCATTTCTATATCCCCCGCCAACTTTGTCGGTTGGCGGGGGATAAAAAGACAACCAGATGGTGTGGGGGTCGCTGTTACATGTGTTCTGGCAGTGGGAAAGCTTGGGACGATATCCTTGTCCTGGAAGAGTGGTTAAAGCCGAATATCAGGGATCACTTTTGAGAGGCCAACACCACATTGTCCCACATTATTCTGCTCACTGTGACATGGTCAAACAGAATAAAATGTTTCCCTTCAATTGCAGATCTTTTGACTTAATTGTTTGTCAGTTTATTCATTGTTCATAGTTAATTGGCTTAGTGGATCTGGGGAATGCAGACGTCATGGTTAGGGTGGTTGACTTGGGATCCTAGGGTCCTGCTTTCAAGCCCTGTTGGCTGCTGAATTAATACCAGGTGGGGTTGACTCCGCCTGTCATCCTTCCGAGGTCGGCAAAATGAGTACCAGTATGCTGGTAATAGGGACACTGCATCAGCGGCATAGCTGCATCCCTAATCAATGATGCAAGCAGCAGCCATAACGCTGCACTTGAAAGAGTGAGAACTGTGGAATTGATTGAATTTGAACTTGAACTAATTGTTTGTATTTCATTATCCATTTTACCAACCAGAATTCCATCATTATAGCATCCATTCTTTCAGGTGAACATTCATTCATCTGTCCACGTACTTTTGTGTATGCGATATTTCAAAAACCATTGAAAATTTAGCTTTCTTATTGCAGATATCTATTTCTCACAATATTATCTCAACCTGATTAGATCACGGCTGTGATTGGTTGAATTCTGTTTCCATGGAAACCATCTCGATAACTTGTGTGCGTGATATTTCAAAAACCGTTAAACATTTAGCTTTCATATTACACAGATCTATTCCTCATACCACCCAAAGAGACAGGGTACCTACAGTATAAGCTCATTGTTATATCTTCATTATACCAGTTTCCTTGTGAACAGCCATCTTAATAAGTGTCAATATCTTTAAGCAATATGATATTATTAAGAGCAAAATAGCAAGAGCATTTCATCAAACTAATTCCTCATGTTGTGGAGGCACAACTGAAGGTTCCCATTCTAACGAAAGATAACTTTTCCCATTTCTGATGAATAATTGATTATCGTCACTTTGGAACGCCATTATGATGTATTGTTCAATTGTTATGGTGGCTGTTGGGAAGCGTTTCATCACATGGACCCACCTGGAGACGATTCTGGTACATGCATTCCTTTTCAGTGTAGGTAGATTCGTACTTCTGGAAAACCTCTGACATTCTAGTGTACCACTGGAACACATTGATGTTTATCTCGGCATTGGTACGAGACAGAGTGACATGGTGTACGAGGAAGGATATCCTCTTGTGAGCGTCAAGCAATTGGCAATGAAGTTCCACCATGTCCTTCGCCTGAACCTGCAGCACATAAGCCTGGGGGATTGTGGATTATGGAAGAGGTTGACGGGAAAGCTTTCAGAACACTTTTTATGAATCAACAATAATAGCATCAGCAAACCACAACAAACACTGCACTGACATTGGACTATGAAAACTAAGTTTACCTGAAATACAGCTCAACCTAAATCGAAATGTAATCAAAGTACCTCTTACAAATCCTTACTATAATTCACAGAATGATGTGTGTGTGTGTGTGTGTGTGTGTGTGTGTGTGTGTGTGTGTGTGTGTGTGTGTGTGTGTGTGTGTGTGTGTGTGTGTGTGTGTGTGTGTGTGTGTGTGTGTGTGTGTGTGTGTCACACTACTCCTCTCTTACAGTTCTGGGCCAATTGCTCCAGACTTGCTACATAGGATCAGAAATGACCCCAATAAGTGTATCAGGGTGTTTTTATCTTTGTCAGTGGTCTTGGGGAGGGGGGTGGGGGAGTGGCACAAATTCTCTCGGTAAATGTGTATCATGTAGTGCCCCTCCAGGTGGGAGAGGGTAATACAATCCCACCCTTCACAGTCCAGTGCTGGATTCCTGTACCCACGTTTTCTAGTACAGTGAGGTGTTTTGAATCACACAGTGAGAGATATTTTGGAGAGGTATTTAAAATTATAAGTTTGAATAAAGACAATAACACAACACCACTGGCCGCTCCCTATGGTAGCAGGTGCTTCCAGTGGAACATAAAGCAAGACTCGAGGGCACACAGCTCATCTCACCTGCCTTGCATATCCATCCCATTTTTCCTCACTCACCTTTCAAAAATGCATAAGCATTTAACTACATTAATCCTCAAAGAGGTGGATAATTATTGGACTATACTGAAAATTTCTACTTCTTCTTTCATATTCAGTGCATGACTCCAGGTAGCATCATTTGCTGGAGGCACTGCTGTGCCACAGATGCAGTGCCCCCTTGAGGTGAGAGCAGGGATTTATAATTTGTCCATGGTGCCGGCATATACCTCACCTACTCCTCGCCAAGGACACTGTGGGATCTTTAACATTCACCAACTAATGCTGGCAGACAGGACACCCAGTTTAACATACTCCTGAGGGACGGCACACACACTGATGAATCGCCCTGCCTGTGAAACACCAGGATGACAGTTTATAGCTCGGTCTAGATTCAAACCAAGGCAATACAGCGAAGAGGATAATGTGCAAACCTCCAGGATATCTTACCAGCTTAGAAATTCCACTGTCATCTATATATTCCATTATTAAGTGCTCTATTTTTTATTTTTTGTTTCCAGCAATGCCAGAAAGCCTCAGCATTTGTAATCAAAAACCCAAAAGACTGAGCCTTTAGTAATTAATACTTTATACAATTGAAATTCGAACGATGAAAGGCAGAAGCAGTTATTTCAACTGCCATCACAAAAGCATGTGCAATAACTGAAGAAAATGAAGTCCAGAGGGTTCTGTTTTTTATGGTGTATTTGTCATCCAAGCGAAAATCTTCGTTCAGGAAGACTTGCTGAATGTAATATGTATGAGAAACCAGTGAATAATTTCATACATTTATATAGCCCTGTGGCGAAGCAGCAAGTAATTTTAAAACAAATCTTTGAGAGGACACGCGTACAGATACAGACACAGGCATGCATGCACACACACTACCAAAGGTTAACAGATGCCTATTGGCTTGTCTTGCCTTTGGACCACCAGGGTAGCATTGACAACACAGGATTTTTTGCGAAATTAATTCTCATAACTGATTGTAGCATTTGAAAGAACAATAAAAGATCACTTTCACACTCGGCATTGTGCACACTTTTCATTGAAAAATTTTCTGCTTACTTTGAGTTGCATAAGCTCCTTTGTGTTTGCTGGGATTGAGAGCACTGTATTCGCAATATTTTCAAATTCATTGCAAAGTCTGGCAAAAGAAGATGGGCAGACATTATAAAGATAAAATAAAAAACATATATATATATATATATATATATATATATATATATATATTCACAGTAAATAAATTTTTATAAAAAAATACAATTTATATATTTTTAAATTTAAAAAATGCATTGTTTTTGTCATTGCTCAATTTTGCCAATGCAGAATCTCAGAGACTGCTTGGCTTTCCAAGATGTTCTTGCATCATTAGAGTGAACCTGCACTGAAGTTTTGCACCTGATATTGGATTAGTGTCCTTGACCTACTTTTTCCGGATTGTGACCTAATTAACAAAAAACACCTTTTTCATCATAATTTGAATAATTTTATTTTCCCCATTTTCAGTGTTGTTTTATGAATAGATTATAGATATGGACAGATTTTCTTCATTTACACCCCATCCCTAAATGTTGAAAGTCAAGGTCATATGGCGGTCCAAGGAAAAAAAACATAGCCATCCTTGGATCACAGGGCAAGGGTAAGCCTCCCCTGACTAGGGGATTGCGAAGGGTAAGCCCTTTAGACCAATTAAGGGGTTTAAAGGTTTCGAAAATAGGACATGGTATATGAATCCCCTCCCCTCCACCACTCCCCCAGCCGAGGGTTCTGATTGAGCTCATACATGTAGGTGAAGGACATGAGTAGATGTCATTATACTTTCACATGAATCACAAATACATTTGTAGATTGAGAACAGATCGACACAGTATATTGGATTTGAACCTGAGATCTCACCATCTGAAGCTGTTTGCTCAAACGGAAATACCAAATTGGCCTTTGGACTGGTGATGTAAACAAAGATTGCAAATGTAAATTTCAATGAGTATGTATCATACCCCATCATTTAACAACAGGGCAAAAGTGAATTGATTTACAATTTCATCAAAGGATTTACTCTATACCTTTATAAACCTACACTTGTATGCAGACGCACCAAAAGTGGACAGCTCACTACTAACTCATGGCACATCCCTTTACCTATACCCATAATACATTATGAAGCAGAGACAGAGAAAATTACAATGCAAGCAGGCAGTGAAGAACATATTGAATTCATTGTTCCCCAAGTATGAAATCCTGGAAAAGATTGAAAGGAAAATAGATATAACCCAAAGAGGACAACTCACCGCTTGTTATCCTCGTTCAGAGCATTTGTCATGTGTGATAATGTCTTGTTAACCAGAGCTTGCACTTGTTTTACCAGGAACGAAATGAGATCCTCACAATGAACCTCAAACATACCCAACCTAAATACCTGGTACAGGAAAGCACAATAATATCATTATTATATTCACATACTGGAGTTCTTTGTTGAACTCTTCAGAATCTTAAGTGAAAGAGTGAGATAATATTTTTACTCTGTGTGCCCTGTCTGGCAGTCAAACAAAATTGAAAATCATTTAAAACAGGAAACTTCCTTTTTTTAAGGATGTCCAAAAGGACACAAACAACAGGCATGGATAATTATAGTTTAAGGTGTAAAGTGAGGTGTTTAAAGACGGTGCATCAACGGTGGTAAACTTCCAAAAAAAACAACCTTTTTTTTGTCTTGCTTTCCCCCGTCCTGAAGGAACAAAGTGCAAAGGGGTCAACCCAACAAGGGGGTCACTATTCCATGTAGCTGGGCATGTGGATTAACAGTTACTTGTTTTAACTACAGCCTTGAAAATGTTCATTTTATTTCAATTGAATTATATACTTGAACACTGGAGAACACAAATGGCCTTGTTCACACTTTCTAACATCTTCATTTTAGCAGTACTTGGGCAAAATATTATGCCATCTCAACAAATCAAATTTTCCATGCACTCTCGGGACAGTGGAATACTGAGATATTTTTTCGATACAAAGTCAAGGCTCAAGGAAGAACTTGAACACAGAAAGAATCAGAATGCAACAGAACAAAATGAACAGTAGAAAGGGAAGGGGAAACACTGACAGCAGGGCCGAAGAACAAAATAGATGGAGACAGACAAACAAGGGATGGAGGATGAGGTGTGGAGGAGAATGCAAGGGCTGAATAAGATGGATACAGAAGCAAGCTCTCAGGAAGGAAAAACTGGAAATTTGAAGAGGGAAGGGGAGAGCTGTGGGTGGTGTGACGGAGGTAGAAATTATCATCGTTTTGGAAGGGGATGATCTGAGATGGTGGTGAACAGGTCTTGAAAACCTTCAAACCTTGAGGGAAGGTCTTGAAAACCTGGAGTGGGAAAATGATTCAAGAGAATGTGGAAGTTGGTTTCACAGGTGGGAGAAAAGAGATAATGAATAGAGGTGGGCAATGATTCTGGATTTGGTGGGTTGTACCAGAAGGGGGTTGCTGGTGGATTGCATGCACCCCACAGAAACCTGGGGGACAAAGCATGGGTAGGGCAGAGGGTGCAAGACCAGAAAGGAGGCAGAAGACAGAGAGACCACCAACCTGTCTGTTATGGCAAAGTGATAGACCCATAGACTCAGCTTCATTTCAGGAGAGTCAAATGATCTTGAGGGCCTTGGTTTCCAAGGCATCATGCCGAGCAAGGTGTGAAGCCCAGAGTATTCCATCAAGCTGTGAATGAAGGAGTTGTAGGTGGATAAGAGTTCAGGTGTGCAAAGGAAGGACTTTGCGCGATGGACGGTGCCCAGTCGGCAACTGGCTTTGGATACCAACTTTGAAATGTGGTTTGCCCAAAAAATATCATAGCTGATAATGAGACCCAAGAGTTTGAATGAATGAACTTCTTCGTGAGGATTTTAAAGAAAGTTGATGGGTAGGTTTGCCACATGGTCCTTTTGGGCGATGGAGATAGAGATAGAGATAGAGAGATTTGTCAGGTTTTGATTGGCTTGTGATTTTGTCAAGGTCTGAAGAGGGGTAATAGGCTGCAGCCTGTCTATTTGAAGAATAAGGGATGCCACAACAGAGGGTGGTGTCATCAGGAAAGAGATAAAGAGGATTTTCATAGAGTCAAAGAGATCGTTGATGAAGATTTGGAATAGGACGTAACCTAGACCTCTGCATTGGGGCACTCCAGCCTTGACAGGGAGAGGAGATGAAAGGATTCCATTGAAAGCCACACATTGACTCCAAGATCATAGAGGAAGTCAGTAAGACAAGAGTGGATTTGGCCTTTGATGCCATAGGCAGACAGTTTGGCAAGAGCAAGGTGGGATGCTAGACTGTATGGAAAGCTTGAGATAAATTTCAAGAGAGAGCCTGTTTTCATGTCTGATGTTGAGGGCCTCCATCCATTACCTTGGACATGCTGCTTCTACTCTCCCAATAGAGTGACCAGGTCTGAATCTGAATTGATTATCTGAGATGAGGCTGTTGGAGAAAAGGAATGATTTTATGTCATCTCTGATGGATTCCATGACCTTGTTGATGTCTGCAGTTCAGGGGATCCGTTTTTGCATCTTTTTATGTAAAGCATCGGTTTCGAGGATGTACTGTGTGAGTAATATGCAAATTTTGAAATGATGTGTGTATGCTAACGAGATCTTTTGCACATGTGTTGTGTGTGTGTTTTCAGTGACCCTCTTCTTCTCGTCACGGGACTTTTAGACTGTCATTGCTTGTGTGAAATCTGAGATTCAAATCAAAATGATTCAAAAGCATGAAATCTATGATTAAAGTTTGAAATAAGATGATGTAAAGGACGGTGCATCAATGGCGATAAGCTTGCAAAAAAAGTTGTAGATTTTTTTTTTTACAGCCTTTAAAACTTTTATTTTATTTCATTCGAATTATATACTTGAACACTAGAAGACAAATCCCCTTGCTGACACTTCCAAAAAATCTCCAGTTCAGCAGTACATCTGCCAAATTCTACGCCATCTTGACCAATCAAATTTGCCACTCCAGGGGTGGAGGAATATTTCGAGATTCAGACAAAATGGCAGCTCATGCTCGAAAATGCAAAGCAAGAGTGGAAATAACCCTTCCCATGTCCCCTTTTGTCACGACTGTGCAGGGTGAGGTGTTCTATGAACTCTCTACTTGTTTCGAGCATTAATGTTTTATGTGCATTTCTAATTACTTGTTCAATGTTTCTTGAACAGTGAAAGAACATTCTTTATTACATATTCACTTTAATTATGAATCTACTGACTCAAGTAAATGTTCAGCTTTAAAAAATAAAAAAGTGCACATTTAGGAAGGAAAAAAATGCGAGTTTATATCAACAGATACACCACCGCCCTTCAAGAGAATATGGCAGGTTGTCCACCCTGGGTAGTACCAATAAGTATGCAAAATTTGGTGTGGATCAGGCCAGACTTGTTGATTTTTATGATTTTCAGATCTCTATCTCTATCTCTATCTCTATCTCTATCTCTATCTCTATCTCTATCTCTATCTCTATCTCTATCTCTCTCTCTCTCTCTCTCTCTCTCTCTCTCTCTCTCTCTCTCTCTCTCTCTCTCTCTCTCTCTCTTTCTCTTTCTCTCTCTCTCTCTCTCTCTCTCTCTCTCTCTCTCTCTCTCTCTCTCTCTCTCTCTCGTGCAGCCTGTGGCTGCTGGTTGCATCATTGGTTGGGAAGCAGCCATGCCACTGATGCAGTGTCCCCCTTCCCAGTACACTGGTACTCATTTTGCTGACTTCGGAAGGATGACAGGCTGAGTCAACCTCCTGGTGTATTAATTCAGTGGCCAACAGGGCTTGAACTCACGACCCTAGGATCCCAAGCCACCACCCTAACCACGAAGCCAACACCGGGCTTTGATTTTCAGATGCACATACATATATACAGAGAATTTCCTTATTTAACATAGTCTGATTCTTCAGCTTGGGGAATATCCCTGGAGATACATACCTTCTGTGAGGTGAGCTCTACATCCTTAATGCAGCTCTTTTGACGTGAAACCTCATAAACAAACTCTTCAAATGAGTGTTCCTGGCTAAGGAACTCCTCCAGCTCAGCTTCGGCCTGTTGGGTTACAAGTGCCGAATGTCGATCGAACAGTCGCACCTGCTCCAGCAGAGCCAAGCTGTGTTGAGCCAGCTCGGCTCTGACCCGCTGCTTTTCTCTCTCAATGACTTCATCCAGAATGACAGCATTGAGGTTTTTCTTTCCTTCCTACAAAATGACACAAAAATAAAGAAGCAATTGGTTATGAGACTGTACAGTTGACAAGCATTTTGGATATCCTCTGATTTCAGTGGCATGGAAGGGGTGGCTGAGGTGGGATGGGGTTGATGGAGGGGAGAAGGGAAACATGCTGACAGTGAAGAATGAGAAACAGGTAGACACCATTGGCAAGAGAAAGAATGAACAAAAAAAAAGAGAGAATTGGGACGGGAGGGCTGAGATAGTTGAACCTGAGAGGGTGTGCTTCATTTCACTTGAAGTTCTAGAGGGAAGATTTAACTTTGAGGAAGTTGATTCCATAGGTGAGGGAAAAGTAAGCAGTCAACCTGGATTTGAAATGGATGATTAGGGGTCACTGGAATAACACTTGCATTCTGAAGAGCCACAAAGGGCTGAAAGAGCAAAGGGAGTAAACCATAAGAGAGGCTGTGGAAAACAGAAAGGCCATCAACCTCTCTGCATCGAGAGAACAGCAGGTTTTATGAATGTGCTTCCTTATACGAGATGGCAATGATCTTGGGAGCTTTGGATTCCACAGTATCCAGAAAGGACTGGTGTGAAATGTCAGCACCAGCCCATCTGGCATTGCAGTTTTCCACTGAGCTAGTCTTGGTGGCAATGAGAAGTTCAGATTTTCCAACGAAGCACTTAGAATGATGGAAGATACTCAGTCTGAGGCTGGCTTTTGAGGTTAACTTTATAAATGGGCTGTCCAGGAGAGGTTGTGGTTGATTGTTAAGGCCCGGTCACACCTTGACGTTTTAGCCAACGTATGCCGATTTTTGAATTTTTTTTCTAAAACGCTGGCACACGTTGAATACGTTATGGGTAAGTTTTGATAATATTGAGAGCACGCTGAAAAACACTGCCATATGTCGTTGTACGCTGGCTTTAAACGTTGTACTTTTTGGTTGTCCTCAAATTTTTTCATGCTTGAAATTTCACGACGTATGCCGGCGTATGACTCACACGTTCCACTACGCTGGCCACAAGTTGTATGCACGGTCTGCGATCGTTGACAGACGTCAACACATGCTACTTGTAAGTTAATCATAAGTTGAGACACGCCGAGGTAATGTTTAGCGTACCCGAAACTTATTTCTAACCAATGATTAACGTGTTGTTGGCACGTTACGCGATCGTTGCCACACATCGACAGACGTTACTTTTAAGTTACTCATAGGCTGAAAGACGTCAGTATAATGGATCGTCCTTGCGTCAGCGTCCACGGCCACGGCCAGGACACTTATTTGCAGCATTCTTCAAGCTTTTCTTCGGCATGACGAGGATGTTCACACTTCGATGTCTAGCTTGGCTATGATTCCAATTGTCCATCAGCAGCGTCTATTTAAAATAGTCGAGTTTGAGCGTTTTAACACGTTCAGAAGAAACGCTTCAAATTTACAAACCCCAGCGTCAAAAAACAAAGGCGAGTGACAGCAATTTAAATCGTTCATTGTAAACATTGAAAATAGCTGAGTGGTACCGTTTAAAAGTCGTTGAGTGTAAAAAATCCAATTGTTGAGCGCAAGCGTCTACTTTCAATAGTGGAGATGCAGCCATTTAAATCGTTGAGTGGCAGCCTATGAATTGCAAACCCCACGTCACTGGCAAAGATAAACTGCCACACGATATGGATAAGTTAGGCTATCGTTGGGCATAGTTTGTGAACGCCGGCTTCACGATAATTATTCGTTGATATATCGTATCTATAAGTAAATCAAAGCGCTCTATGCACATTATTAGTTCATTGTGCATTTGTCCAACCCGTTATGAATAGACCTAAATCGTAAAAACAAGCTATAGCTCATTGTTGAAAAAGCCTCATAAAAAATTAGCCACGAAGAACTTCGAACAATGGCGAAAAGATGTCTCCTACCCGTGGACACGCGGACGCAAGGACGATCCATCATAACCCACACCCTCCCCCTCACACTCACCTACTACTGCCAACATGAACAAACTACTACTAATACTAATACTAATACTAATACTAATACTGATACTGATACTGTTACTGCTGACATGGACATCGACTCAAAAAGGACTCGAAAACACTGTTGGGTTCCCCTTTTAGGAACACCATTTTTATATACCAATTCCCAAAACCGCTGGGAACACGTCTTTATATGGCAGTTGTAAGCTAGAAACACGTTCATTTATTTTTTTTTTTGTCGACCGGAAGACGTCATTTGAATACGTCTACATACGTCGATGTGTGTTGGGACTACATAAAGAATTGGTTCAAAGCACGTCAAACATAAGTTAGAAATAAGTTTCGCGTAAAAAAGACATTACCGCGACCTGTTTCGACTTATGAGTAGCTTATAAGTAGCGTTTGTGGACGTGTGTAAGCGTCCACATATCGTGTGTAAAACTTATCCCCATCGCATGCGGAACGTGTGTCATACGCCGAGTACGTCCAAAAATTTTAAACATGTTTAAAATTTCTTGACGTACTCTGCTTACTACGACGTATGATAGCGTACTTTAGCGTTCTACTCACGTATACCAAACTTACTCATACCGTATTTGACGAGCCCCAACGTTTTAGACACATTTTTCTTAGGTCGGCATACGTTGGCAAGATCGCCAAGGTGTGACCGCGATGTTGTCACTTCCATTTCTACGGCAGTTATGATTCGAATCGTTGTGCGTCAGCCTTTTAATAGGCTACGTCACGACATCGTCGGCGATGCGTGCAACGCGCTATGCCTAAGTTAGACTATCGTTGGGCATAGGTTGTGTAGGCCGACAACAGGTTCAGCATTCGTTGGTATAAGTTATCTATAACACAACGAAACGTTCTGTGTCCGTTACCAATGCGTTTTACATAAGACCAAGTCGCTATGAATACGTCCGAATCTTTAAAAAAAAAACATCAAAAGTTCAACGTAAGCCAGCGTTTTACATACATTTTAATACGTTGCAATCGCTGGCTAAAACGTCAAGGTGTGACCGGGCCTTTAGGCCCAGAAGTTTAAGAGCCTGTACCTTTCTCAGTTGTTGACCAAGGAAGTAGTTTGGTGGGTTTGCAACATGATCCTTCTCAAGTGAGATTTGCCTGCGTATAATAGCATGTTCCATGTGTCTAACTAGCATCTGATCCTTTTTGGTCTTTGGAGAGGGGTGGAGTTGCTTCTCCTGGTCTGTGGTTATGATGGTGGTAACAATATTGCATAATGTTTAATAATCTACAGAGCTGAGGATAAGGCTTAACAGAGCATCTGAGAGGTCATTTACGTATTTGAGGAACAAAACTGGACCTGAGACACTGCTTAAAGATATTCCAGCCTCAATTGGTTGAAGAGATTGTTTCTGATTCTGAACCTCCAAAAAAAGAGACAGAGAGAGAGAGACAGAGAGACAGAGAGACAGAGAGACAGAGAGACAGAGAGACAGAGAGACAGAGAGACAGAGAGACAGAGAGACAGAGAGACAGAGAGACAGAGAGACAGAGAGACAGAGAGAGAGAGAGAGAGACAGAGAGAGAGAGAGAGAGAGAGAGAGAGAGAGAGAGAGAGAGAGAGAGAGAGATTCAAAGATCAGTTACAGTGACAGTCTTTTCATGGCTTGATTGCTCATCATCAGTTCAGATTCTCTATCAGCTACAATAATGGATTCCATGATTTGCTGAGAACTGAAAGCAATATTATTGGTGTGTAGTTGAGTGGATATGTTTTTGCAGCCTTCCTTTGTATTGAAATTATGTTGACTTACTTCTCGGCAGATGGAAAGGTGACAGCCTTAAGGTGAAGGACAAGCCAGAGAGAGAGGGAAAGGGAAAGAGCGAAAAAGAGGGGGGAAAAGAGGGGGAAAGAGTGGGAGAGGGGGGTGGAGAGGGAAAAAGAAGGGAGGAAGAAAAAGAGGGAGAAAAAGAAAAAGAGGGGGTAAAAGAAAAAGAGGGGTAAAAGAAAAAGAGGGGGGAAAGAAAAAGAGGGAAAGAAAGAGAGAAAGAAACAGAGAGAGAGAAAGATAGAGAAAGAGAGAAAGAGAAAGAGAGAGAGAATGAGAGAGAGAATAAGAAAAAGAGAAAGAAAGAAAGAGAAAAAAAAAGAGAGAAAAAGAGAGAGAAAGAGAAAGAGAGAGGGAAAGGGAAAGTGAAAGTGAAAGAGAAAGAAAGAGAGGGAAAGGGAAAGTGAAAGGGAAAGAAAGAGAGGCAACAGCAGAAAAAAACAAAATTGATGTTATCTGGGCCTCATCACCAAGGACATATGAGGTTGGTCAAAACTTTGTCCATATTCTCAGGTGAAATTATTACCATGTTCAGGGGTCTCATTTGTTAGTTCCTGCTTCTGGAGATTAACAATTCCATGGTGATTTTCAAAAAGAGGAAGTTCTTAAATGCAGATATTCTGAAATATCATGTCCAATTCCCAGTGACATCTCAATCACATGAAGTCATAGAACAAACAAAAATATACTTTTGGCATTCACTCTTGGTGAAAATGAATCGACTACTATGACGACCACTACTACTACTTTGACGGACCCAGTTATTCCCACCCCCTTGTGGAGTCGGCCGGAGAACGTTTTTGACCCAAGCCTTTCATGAACCAGCTTGGATGTTCGAGTGAAGGTAGCAGGAACTTTAAAATTTGTTATGGGTGTTGGCAATAACTCACCTATTCCTTGAGAAAGATGCTATGGGAACAAATAGCAGCAGATAGGTATACTCTGATGGATGGGGGAGTAATGGGGGACACACATTGATGGACTGCGTTGCTCTGCATGTCTAAAACAGGGTAACAGTCTATAACTGGGTTGACCTTATGTGTATATACAGGTAACATAATCTATTTTTTTTTTTAATGATGCATATTAAAAGCCCATTTTATTTCTGAAAATGTTCACAAATAACAAAAACCTGATTTTGAAATCACTTTTGTGCAGTAACTTGGGTCACGTGACATGACTGCTGAAACACAAGGTGCATAATTTCGGAAAATCAAAAAATTCCTTTGTTTCCGACTTGAAAATATTTGAATTATTCACAATGTTTGGTGGGTTTGCAACATGATCCTTCTCAAGTGAGATTTGCCTGCGTATAATAGCATGTTCCATGTGTCTAACTAGCATCTGATCCTTTTTGGTCTTTGGAGAGGGGTGGAGTTGCTTCTCCTGGTCTGTGGTTATGATGGTGGTAACAATATTGCATAATGTTTAATAATCTACAGAGCTGAGGATAAGGCTTAACAGAGCATCTGAGAGGTCATTTACATATTTGAGGAACAAAACTGGACCTGAGACACTACTTAAAGATATTCCAGCCTCAATTGGTTGAAGAGATTGTTTCTGATTCTGAACCTCCAAAAAAAGAGACAGAGAGAGAGAGACAGAGAGACAGAGAGAGAGAGACAGAGAGACAGAGAGACAGAGAGACAGAGAGACAGAGAGACAGAGAGACAGAGAGACAGAGAGACAGAGAGACAGAGAGAGAGAGAGAGAGAGAGAGAGAGAGAGAGAGAGAGAGAGAGAGAGAGAGAGATTCAAAGATCAGTTACAGTGACAGTCTTTTCATGGCTTGATTGCTCATCATCAGTTCAGATTCTCTATCAGCTACAATAATGGATTCCATGATTTGCTGAGAACTGAAAGCAATATTATTGGTGTGTAGTTGAGTGGATATGTTTTTGCAGCCTTCCTTTGTATTGAAATTATGTTGACTTACTTCTCGGCAGATGGAAAGGTGACAGCCTTAAGGTGAAGGACAAGCCAGAGAGAGAGGGAAAGGGAAAGAGCGAAAAAGAGGGGGGAAAAGAGGGGGAAAGAGTGGGAGAGGGGGTGGAGAGGGAAAAAGAAGGGAGGAAGAAAAAGAGGGAGAAAAAGAAAAAGAGGGGGTAAAAGAAAAAGAGGGGTAAAAGAAAAAGAGGGGGAAAGAAAAAGAGGGAAAGAAAGAGAGAAAGAAACAGAGAGAGAGAAAGATAGAGAAAGAGAGAAAGAGAAAGAGAGAGAGAATGAGAGAGAGAATAAGAAAAAGAGAAAGAAAGAAAGAGAAAAAAAAAGAGAGAAAAAGAGAGAGAAAGAGAAAGAGAGAGGGAAAGGGAAAGTGAAAGTGAAAGAGAAAGAAAGAGAGGGAAAGGGAAAGTGAAAGGGAAAGAAAGAGAGGCAACAGCAGAAAAAAACAAAATTGATGTTATCTGGGCCTCATCACCAAGGACATATGAGGTTGGTCAAAACTTTGTCCATATTCTCAGGTGAAATTATTACCATGTTCAGGGGTCTCATTTGTTAGTTCCTGCTTCTGGAGATTAACAATTCCATGGTGATTTTCAAAAAGAGGAAGTTCTTAAATGCAGATATTCTGAAATATCATGTCCAATTCCCAGTGACATCTCAATCACATGAAGTCATAGAACAAACAAAAATATACTTTTGGCATTCACTCTTGGTGAAAATGAATCGACTACTATGACGACCACTACTACTACTTTGACGGACCCAGTTATTCCCACCCCCTTGTGGAGTCGGCCGGAGAACGTTTTTGACCCAAGCCTTTCATGAACCAGCTTGGATGTTCGAGTGAAGGTAGCAGGAACTTTAAAATTTGTTATGGGTGTTGGCAATAACTCACCTATTCCTTGAGAAAGATGCTATGGGAACAAATAGCAGCAGATAGGTATACTCTGATGGATGGGGGAGTAATGGGGGACACACATTGATGGACTGCGTTGCTCTGCATGTCTAAAACAGGGTAACAGTCTATAACTGGGTTGACCTTATGTGTATATACAGGTAACATAATCTATTTTTTTTTTTAATGATGCATATTAAAAGCCCATTTTATTTCTGAAAATGTTCACAAATAACAAAAACCTGATTTTGAAATCACTTTTGTGCAGTAACTTGGGTCACGTGACATGACTGCTGAAACACAAGGTGCATAATTTCGGAAAATCAAAAAATTCCTTTGTTTCCGACTTGAAAATATTTGAATTATTCACAATGTATCAGAATGAAATGTTATTCTGGAGAAAACATTCATTTCATGGTGCAAATGTAAAAAGACCCCTCTATGATTAACTTCCTGCTTGATCACAGCTATTAGCCGAGGCAGCAAGTGCAAACAATCAATTCTCACTTCGCCGTCACAACCTGATGTATACAAAAATAATATAAGGAACCTTTTTTATTCTTTAGAGCTGTGCGATGAGAATTTTAATCAAAATTTATTGTTAAACTTTTGCTGAAGTTAAATTACTTAAAGAAACAATTACACTTTGCAAAAGCCCCAAATTTAATCAAAATTTGAGCAGAATGTTTCAACTCCGTGTTCATCTCCAGCGCTCGTGTAACCAACCCTTCCCTCTGTTCACAACGAACTCCTCCCTCATACCCAGCTATAAACTGTCATTCCTAGGCCCTAGAGGTATGCACATTTGCATACCTGTCCAGCCTGCGTTTGGATCCGAACCCAGCTATAAACTGTCATTCCAGTGTTTCACCCGCATGGTGATTCATCAATGTGTGTGCCGTCCCTCGGATGGACGTTAAACTGGGCGTCCCATCTGCATGCATTAGTTGGTGGACGTTAAAGATCCCATGGTGTCCTTCGCAAAGAGTAGGCGAGCTTTCGCCAGCACTCTGGACCAAATTCAAAATTCCTGCACCAACTTCCTGAGTCGGAGTGGCAACCCCACCAGGGTTGTAGCCGAGTTACTGCTTCAGCCCCACGATGATGATGATGATGATGATGATGATGATGATGATGATGATGATGATGATGATGATGATGATGATGATGATGATGATGATGATGATGATGATGATGATGATGATGATGATGATGATGATGATGATGATGATGATGATTAAAATTAGTCCAAATTATAAATGTGCATGTAAATAACATTTACATGCACATTTATACTATTCATTATCGTTTTTTCATAGATTCATTATATCATTACATAGTTCTTCTTGCAAATGTAAGGCAAGATACTTTCCCTTTCTGAGACTATTCTCTCTCAAAGGAAAGAACAAACCCAGAATGGGAAGAAATACATTTGTTTCATAATTCCCCTTTCATTTTCCCAACTTAAAAAAAAAATCAGCGAAAATCAATTTCAATGGAGGCCACACAAAAACAAAACGACACTCACCTTCAATGAATAGAGTTTTGTCTCCACTCGAGGCACTGCTTCAACAGTCCTGACCATGGTGTCATAAACATTGGTCAGGATTGCCTCAAAATCATCGATTGCTGGTTCGAACACGATGGAACCATTTTTCGCTTTTAGCCTCAGGAAAATTCCTGCGTGCTCGTATGCACGAATCGAAGTCTGTAGGCCAAGAGAGAGTTCATTTAGAACATTTTTCAGACATTTTGTAAATATTGTTACGGTTGTGGGGGTAGATGGAGGAATTTCATCGGAAAGTTAGGATTGATTAGAGTTGTGTGGCCCGTGGACGTGTAAGAGACATCTCAATTTAATTCAGTAGGGAAACTGTGAGCTTAAGTGTTTTGTGTCACCACACAGGGGGTGGTATGGTGTCAATTCGATAGGAATTAAGGATAAGTTCACCCAGTAAGTAACTGCCCCCTGTGACTTTTCTCTATGTTTTTGTAATACAAACCATGGAAGAATTGTGTTTTTATAACATGACCAAGTTGGCAAGAAGCCCCGCCTCCAAGGGTGACGGCAGGCGAAGTCACTGTGAGCTTAAGTGTTTTGTGTCACCACACAGGGGGTGGTATGGTGTCAATTCGATAGGAATTAAGGATAAGTTCACCCAGTAAGTAACTGCCCCCTGTGACTTTTCCCTATGTTTTTGTAATACAAACCATGGAAGAATTGTGTTTTTATAACATGACCAAGTTGGCAAGAAGCCCCGCCTCCAAGGGTGACGGCAGGCGAAGTCACGCCCCTGAGGCTGATGATTGATGGGTGTGACATTAGTGGCAAAAATAATATGAGGGCATAGGAGGTAGGCGATCAGAGAGGGCAGGGAAGCAGCTCGTAGTAAAAAGGAACACACGAGCATGGAGTGAGGGGCACACGCGGTCGAGAGAGAACGTAGCTAGGAATGTAAGAACAGGGCTTTACAGCTGGCTTTCCTTCGACACGTAAAGAAGACGGCACGATTCTCGTATTCGTGCTGAGGCAATTTGGCTCACGTGGTGAAGCGAGATGCTGGCCATCGACTCTTGGCTGGTCGTATGAGATGGACCTTGAACCCTCGTGTATGTCACTGAAGGGGATGACACCATTCCAAAGCTGCACGGGGTCTCTGAGCCTTGGTGTTGAATTCCGCTCACGAATTGCATGATGAACGTTCCCACTGCGAGAGAGCGGTTTGGCGCCATTTTACGCGCATCTACACATGCAAATAGAAGTGCCTATATTCCACGTTCCATAAAGACCATCTTTGGAACAAGCTAAGTGGCAGAATAAAGGAAGGATTTTCTTTTATTTCATTTTCTCCTTGTCTGTATTTATGTCTGTGTGTGGAGGCACCTCCACTTTCGACTTTAGTTTACCTCACATGTTGTAACATTCTGAATTATTGTCCCTTGTAAATATTTATATTGTCATTAAATTTCCGTGTTTATTTTAAGTTGCTGTGTCCATGCATTTGGCGTGGGGTTTGAGTATAAACCCACCTGTGCATCCATCTGTGCCTCTGTTGCTCCGCCATTGTGCCCCACCCCACCCCTCCCACGCATGTTATCATCTCTTAGGATCAACATGTCTGCCTCCGAACAAGGAAGAACCGCTCAGCTATCCGGGCTGGCGGTGTTGACTGCCTGTCACCGCAAATTGGGTCGGGGGGGTTTAACCTGGACCGCCAGCTCCGTGACAATATGTTTGAGCGATACATTTTAGCGATGCCAGCAGGGGGCAATGCATTATAGAGTATACCATTTGGAAGAGCCATTAAGCCAATCTGTAATCTTTATCTTCAAGACTTCATGTTATTTTTCACAAGAGCAGTGTTGGGTCAACGCATTGGCCATATTCCAAAATTTATAGGAAGTCGTTAAGTGTAATGTTGACCCCTATCCAGCAGTCTCACGATACACCATGAATGTTAAGTTTCCAGTCATCGATCAGACCAAATTCTGAGCACTATATACAGCACATCTATGAGTTCTAAACACATTTGAATTCCAACACATTGTTGTGTGAACTACCGGAGATTTGCAAAGCAGGTTGGTGTAATCCTGCATCGAAGCTAAGACGAGTTGTTGAAGTTGGGTGCTCATCAGGATCCCGGTGCAGCTGAAAAACTCCTCAAATTGGGCTTTGTGGGTGATGGAAGGCAGCAGTTTCAGTTCTCCACCCTGGCAAAAAATATTTTGAACCTCTGGTAGCCAACTGCAAAGACATATAGTAGTTATAGCACTGTTGAAGAAAAGTCTCAAATCAATATCCATTTGCGTAGACATCTTTCGTATACCAATGCAGGGTTATTAAAACACCACAAAGCAACCATATATTGCTTCAAAGATGAGAGCAACTTTCTTACACTGTGAGCAGCTTGTCTTTGGCAATGGCGACATCCTTCATTGCAATTTGTTGGAACTTGAGGAGGTCAATGGGCTCGTTCCTTTGTCCAATCTCCTGGACATCCACCAGGCGCAAATGCCTGTTGGTGCAAATACAATGACGGTGAACAAAGCAAAACTGGAAAGCATCTGAAAATACAAAGCCTGTCCACGTCCGCTTTGTATTCAGACTACTTCTTCCGTATGCTAAACAAGACAAAAACAGTTAAAAAATTAAAAAAGATTTCAAGATTTTAGGTGACCTTGACCTTTTGACCTCAAAAGCAAAAGGCTTCAGTGATCCAATATGAAAACCCTGCTCATATTTCAAGTCAATTGGATTAAAATTGACAATTTTAGAAATTCGGATATGAGATATGATAAAAGATATGCAAATCCTCTTCCTAAATTTTCATCCTATTGACTTGAAATTTGATTTTAGAAATACCGCCTTAGTTGTTGACCTTGGGCCTATCCATCAATCCATCCATCCATTGGGACCATACTCTGTGCAGAGCACTCCAAGAGTGCAGGGACTCCAGAGCACACTCCAGAGCACAGGGACAGGTCACCACTCCAACACAGGATATCAGCAAGGTACTCATTTTGCCGACCTCAGAAGGATGACAGGCAGAGTCAACCCCACCAGGTATTAATTCAACAGGAAGGTGGGATTTGAACTCAGGATCATTGGATTCCAAGTCCACCACCTGAAACAGTAAGTCAACACCAGGCATATATTGGCCTTTGCTGGTGTTTTAGTCCATGTTAACCTCAAAAATAATTAAATGGTTGTTGAATTCAGCGTCCTGAAGTATAAATCCTCTTCAAATTTCAAGCGAGTCGGATGAAAATTGAGGATTTTCGAAATACCACCTGTTGTTGACCTTTGGCCTCTCTCTGACTATTGGAACGTGAGTACGTCTATTAATTACTTGGCATTGGAATGTAAGTATATATATATATATATATATATATATATATATATATATATATATATATATATATATATATATATATATATATATATATAATTACTATTGGAATACGAGTACGTGAGTACGTTTTTTATTACATACCATTGGAACATGAAGACTCCTATTAATTCCATATAATTACAGAGTGGAATGTATTAATCAAGTCTATTAATTACGTAACACACAAACACCACACAGAACGAGTCCTGGCGAGGGTCTACAATCCCCGGTTGCTCTTTCGAGTTGTCAATGTTTTGTTTGCAGTGGATGTTCATGTCATTATGCCAAAGCTGTCGTGGAGATACCATAAAGGATTGATTCACGAAATGACCTTACCCAGTAACCTTGCCTTCACCAGCAAGACGAGTTCTTTATTGGTTCATGAGCGCAAGCCATTGTGACCACTATATTCGTTATGTCTGTGTGTCGGTGTGTCTGTGTGTATGTCTGTCTGTCCAGAGCATAACTCCGTGGACTTTGACCTGATCTTGATGAAACTTGGTTATGTGTTCGATATCAAGGTTTAGTTGTGTTTTCCTAGATGAAGGCGTGGCTGCGCCCATTGTGGGCAGAGCCACACTCCAAAAATAGCCATTTTAGGGGGTAGTCGGATTAAAAATCTTTCTTCTCCTCGGGAATTGACTGAATGGAATGGGTTCTTTGGTATTTGAATAGCAAAATGAATTATCGAAAACTTGTTGTCTGATTTTTCATTTTCGTCCCAAGGTCAAGGTCACAAGGTCAAAAGCTTAGAAAATTGCGAATTTTGACATAAAAAAATCAAACGACCGCCCAAAATTTGAGAGCTAGGATGACAATATTTTTATACATAATCTTGAGGTCATTCCCCACCTAAAGTCTTCAAACCATTTTTCTCTATCTCAAACACCTTGCCCGTGGCGTCCCCTTCAAGTTTGTTTTTACGCTGATTTCATCAAAGTATGGATAATCCGATGAGTGCGAAATGCCATATAGCCTATATGATGTTATATTGTTCCTGGAATGTTCCAGTGGAAGTTTTTCATCAAAGATCATAATCCTTGACCTTTAACCTTTAAAGGCCACAAAGGTCAAATTTTCAAAGTTGTGGGAATCAAACCGGGTTTTCAACCTTCTTCGACGAACTAACTCCAATAAGCTATAGCACGTATCCTGTTTCCTTATTTTAATGTCCACAACATTGTTTTGTGACCTTTTAACGTTATGCAAAGGTCAAATTTTGAAAGTTGTTGAACGAAACCAGGTTTTCAACATTTTGCAGCGAATAACCCGTCACCCGTACCACATCATGTTGATCATTTTTATAACTTGGTCAAAAATTATCACATTGTCTCATCCTTGACTTCTGAAACAATCTACATTGTCAAATACCGCTCGTGAACCATCATCGTCTTCAGACTTGTTTAACCATATCCTGCATCTGAATTGTATTATACAGTGCAACCTTGTAAATTCTTGCACTTCCAAATTTACCACAATTCCTGTGGAGTCCATGCTTTCATTTACATTTAATTATCGGCAGCTTTGTGATCGATATCAACCTCAGGACCTTTGCCTCTCAAAACCACTGGTCATACAGCACCCCAATGGTCCTACTCATACAATTAGGGAGTGAAAAGGATTCGTTCTCAACAATTCCATCCACTCCCCCCCCCCACCCCCAAACCCAACGTTAATACTATTCTGTCATTCCAGTGGGCATCACAATTATTCCCAGATGTGGGTCATCTTCCTGATGCTAATTGGAACTGATATCATGGTCTTGGCTTTAAAAAAAGATTTTTCAGGGGAAAGCGTTTTCGTCGCTCCTCGCATCAACCTTTATCGATAACTTTCACAAAACGTTATCCATTTATATTTTTACCTGTAAGAAATGTCCCAAAGATGAACCAAAGCGATCATGCTGGGTTTATAGGTGTGGAGTTTCTTGCTCAGTGTATTTCTCGCAGTCTGGAAACTCTCCTTACAAGACATTGTTTTCAGTCTGTCGGTGAATGAGAGGAAAAGCAGATTTCCTAACCTTGCAGGGATTTTGTCACTCACTATCCATCCTCTATGGACACTCAAACTTATGTTAAATATTAATGTGAAGCACAACATTAATTCCACACTTTACATTATTGAGTGCCAATGACTAATTTACAAATAAATGAGGTTCAAATGAGGCCTTATGAGCATTGCAGGACAACAGTAAGTGTCTTAGCTGATAGGAGTCTGACCACCACTGGTGGAGATGACGTCACGGATTTAATGGAAGAATTGGGATGTTATTGCAGAGACAGGAAACTTACTCTTCTTTGTGAGGAGAAACTGCTCCCTTCTTCCGATACGTCCCATCAGGGTCACTCAGCACAAAGTCAACTGAAAGACGCAAGAAAAATACATGTTCTGATTATTTTCTGAAAATAATAGCAGGTTATCAATGTCTTGGTGATTGTAAACCTGTTTACACATCCATGCCATGCCTTGAGACAACCCGGTGGTGGGCCTAGACGTGTGCAAACACATTCTATTGTAAGAGATCCTTTGCTGCACTCGAAGAGTCCCGAGGCCTTGAAAGGTTCAAAAATACTCATCACAGTCCTGGAATTGGGTGTTTGAAATGTTATTGTGTTATGTTGATTACCTCGTTTATCGACAACATCTTCTTGTGGAAACATCGCATGCAGGAATACGTAATGCCATCTTGCAGATAGAAAGTTACAACACTTATTATGATAACACCTTCTGAATGCATACCAAACCACACCACATCTGTCACACTACACACTCATATAAATTTCCACTCCAAGATGTCACAACCAACCAAATGATTTCCTCTACCATCCTCTAAGAGTGTTGGTGCTGCCGAAGCAGTTTCTTGGCAACAGTTACACTGGGTGGATTGACATCGCCTTCCCCAGCAGTAGTTACGGCAGGAATTTGGAATTTGTTCATGATGCCATGATAACTCCCTTACTCTTCACGAAAGACCTCATGGAATCTTTAATGTCCACCAACTAATGCTGGCAGACGAGATGCCCAGTTTAATCTGAGGAACAGCACATACAATGATGCATTGTTCTGCCTGTGAGACACCAGGATGATACTGGAGTTTATAGCTGGGTCGGGATTCAAACCAGGCTCGACAGCTCAGAGGTGAGAGCGCATAGCTCTCGGCTATCCTGTCAGCACCAACTGACCATATAGTGGTTCCTTTGGTTAAATTTGGAACTCCATTTCTGACTATTCCCTTTGCTGATCGATATTGTTTTAATCATAATTATGACGTCATGGGTCACGTGGTATGGCAGCCGTGTTGGAAAAAAAAATTGGACCTCTGTATCTCTGAAACTGCACCAAGGAAAAAAATGAAACTTGGCACACGGCAAATACTCCTCATGGGGAATGAGTGATTTTTTTAATGACATCATAGGTTCCTTCGTTATGACGTCATAATTGCAGATGTTGAAGGCTACATCTGATCAGTATGAAAATTTTTGAGGGTCATCTCGACATAAAATGGTCCAGAGAAAAAAAAAATTGATGACATCATCGGTCACTTGATTTAGCAGCCATATATATATATATATATATATATATATATATATATATATATATATATATATATATATATATATATATATATATATATATGTATTTTTTTTTTAACCTTCAAAAATCTTCTTCTCTGAAGTGGCTGAACAGATCGAGGTGAAACTTTACACATATGACATAGGTCACATGGTTTGGCAACCATATTGGAGTTACCCTAAAAAAAAAAATCTTCTTTTCCAGAACGACTGGACAGATCGAGGGGAACTTCACACAAACGTTCCACAAGCCTTGGGTGTACAAGTTTCCCTGACAATATCTGCTGCTCTTCCTTCGCTCCAATTGGTTCTTCTGACCACGTCCTTGTTAAAGTGGACATCTCTCTGGCTGTTATCAGAGAACCACCTCACCGCCGTCGAGTCTGGCATTTCACTCAAGCCGACTGGCAGGGTCTCCGAGCAGCCATCAAACTTACAGACTGGTCTCCTATCACTACTTTCTCAAACATCAACTCATCCTGGGAATTCTTTCAAAGAAACTTGCTCTCCCTCATGCACAGATTTATCCCCTCTCGTGTTCAGTTGTCTTACCCTTCCTCCCGCCCTTGGTTTACTGAAGCTTGTGGCGAGGCAGTTGTCCTGAAACAACTTGCCTTTGCCTCATGGAAAGCAAACCCAACTGAGGGCAATCTCAGTTCTTTCCACAAAGCTCGGAACAAGTGTGTAGCTACCCTCAGGAGAGCCAGAAAACAACATCTTTCTCATCTCAAGTCTGAACTCTCAAACCTCTCTCCCTCCTCAAAATCCTGGTGGCGTTTAATCAAATCTGTTTCTGGTGTATGTTCCCCCTCCATCCCCTCCCTTACCTCAAATGGCCGCACTGCTGATTCCACACGTGATAAAGCTGAATGTCTAAACTCGGTGTTTGCAGCTAAATCTTGTGTCCCAAACCCATCACTATCTCTACCCACTTTACCCAGTCGCACCCAACTGTCCCTGGACTCTGTATCCTTTTCTCCTGACAAGGTGGAGAGCTTGCTTTCAAACCTCGAGTCAGATTCTGCAACCGGTCCAGACGGCGTCAGCCCACGTGTCCTCAAAGCCTGCTCTTCTGCTCTTGCTCACCCTCTCTCTGTTCTATTCACCCTCTCATTTTCCCAAGGTCATCTGCCATCTGCTTGGAAATCTGCTAACATCACTGCCCTGCATAAAAAAGGTGCAAAAACAGATCCTTGTAACTATAGACCAATCAGCCTCCTCCCAATCATCAGCAAGGTTATGGAATCCATCATCGCTTCAGACATGAAATCCTTCCTCTTCTCCAATGGCTTGATTTCCAATCATCAATTTGGTTTCAGACCAGGTCACTCTACCCTAGATATGCTGCTACTGCTCTCCCATCAATGGATGGAGGTCCTCAATGCCAGACAGGAAATCCGAGCCGTATCCCTGGACATATCACGTGCTTTTGACACAGTCTGGCACCCTGCCCTACTCACCAAACTCTCTTCCCATGGTATTCAAGGCCATCTCCACTCATGGCTCGCAGACTTCCTCTCCTGTCGCAGTCAACGTGTGGCCCTAAATGGAGTTCTTTCATCCCCTCTTCCTGTGCAGGCTGGAGTTCCTCAAGGTAGCGTTCTGGGCCCTGTTCTTTTTCTGGTTTTCATAAATGATCTCTCGGACTCTCTGGAAAATCCTCTATTTCTCTTTGCCGATGACTCCACCCTCTGCCGTACCATCTGTCATCCCTCAGACCGGCAAGCAGCAGCTTCTTCGCTCACTGCAGATCTGGATAAAATCACAAACTGGTCCAACACGTGGAACATGTCTTTCAATCCAGACAAATCTCACACTCTCACTATGTCTCTTCGAAAGGACCGTTTACAAAACCCCCCATCCACTTTCTCAACAATCCTCTGGAAGAAGTCTTTTCTTTCAAGCTTCTGGGTCTCACTATCTGCCATGACCTTTCCTGGGAAAGTCACATTTCCAACCTTGCCTCAAAGCCAGTCGCCGACTGGGAATCCTCCGTCGTGCAAAGTCCTTCCTCGGCCCTCTTGAGCTCCTGACCACTTACAAAGCTTTTGTCCGTAGCCTGATGGAGTACTGCTCTCCCCTCTGGGCTGGTGCTCCTGCCTCCCACCTTTCTCGACTTCACGCTGTCGAAACCAGGGCTTTTAAGATCATTGGCATCTCCCGCAATGAAGCTGAGTCTTTGGGCCTCTCACTCAATCACCGCAGGTTGGTCGGTGGTCTTTTGTCTTCTACCGACTCCTCTCCAGTCTTGCCCCCCTGCTCTCTCTGCGATTTGTCCCCACCACATTTCCACAGGGCGCTCAAGGTCCGCCAACAACCCCCTTCTGGTAAAACTACCAAAATCACGAATCACTGCTCATCTTCACTCTTTCATTCCTCTTTTTTCCCGCCTTTGGAATAAACTTCCTCACTCTATTCTTTCCCATTCTTCCCTCCAGGCTTTCAAAACAGCTGTTCACCACCACCTCTTATCTTCCCCCATCCAAATCCTCGATCTTTTCTACCCCCGATAATCCACCCAAGCCCACTTCCTTCATTTCTCCTGCTTTCCTTCCTGAAAGTCCCTTTAATGTCCATCTTCCCCTCGCCATGTTCCCCGTCCCATCCCCATCCCTCTCCCTTCCACATTTCACCTGTGTCTGTTCCCCAATGTTTTGTCCCTTCCACTCCCGCCCCTCTTGTCTCATGCCTCCTTGCTGTGAGTTGTGTGTTAGCTCTCATACGAGCCTCGACCAAGGTATACAAAAAAAAAAAAAAAAAAAAAAAAAAAAAAAAGGAATAATTGACAGGTCACATGATTTGGCAGCCATTTTGGACTGAAGAAAAATATTTTAAAATGTTTTCTCTGGAACTCCTAAATAAATCAACATGAAACTTAACAATTATGATCTAGTGGTGATGTGGAATACATGTTTTAAATTTCAACTCGATCGACACTTGGTCTGGCAGCCAGAATTGTTTGATTTTTTTTGATCTGGGTTATTTTTTATTTTTATTTTTTGAATAAGGTACCTGGATGGGTTAGAGGGTAGAGGAGTAGCTGCTGAAATGTGAGTTCCATGCAGGTTCCTCCTGATGACTTCATCTTTGCTTTTTGCTTGTTT
Organism: Eptatretus burgeri; assembly: GCF_056783735.1. Taxonomy (NCBI): domain Eukaryota; kingdom Metazoa; phylum Chordata; class Myxini; order Myxiniformes; family Myxinidae; genus Eptatretus; species Eptatretus burgeri. Next base: position 36,165,394 of record NC_140963.1, on the reverse strand, counting down.
GGGTTCCTTCTGATGACTCCAATGCAGGACTGTACCAATTTCGTCTTCCATTTGATTTGAATTGATTTTATTTTAATCCCTTTCTGAATTCAATTGAATAATAATAAAAAAAACCTCATGGGTCAGGGTCAGGTGTCCAATCAAAGTGGGGTTCCATCAAAGCGGGACATCTTGGTACCCGGTCATCACTGCCAGCAGTTATAAAGTGGCAGTTCTAGTTATGTCTCTTATTAATTACGTAACGCACCAGTACACAAAATCAGTCCTGGTGAGGGTCTGCAATATCTGATTACTCTTTTTATTGTTTTCACTCTGTAGTTTGTTCTGCCAGAATGGAGTTAGAATTGAGAATAACGTTCCAAACACCAGATCGTGGAGTCTCGTTATAACGAAATCTGTAAACAGATGACACATTTTGAAGGAAAATCCTGTTTTAACAGACAAATTCAACTCAATATAGCAACCAGGGAAATGTACCGTGGATATTTTTTTCAGTCAAAAAATTTTCAAATACCAAGACTCGAAAACCAAACTGGGTAGCATTGTGCAGTTAAAGCATCCACTCTCAGTTTACTAGGTTGATGGTTTGATTCTAACCCTGGCTGGGTCATACTCTGGGACAGATTACTACATAGGCCAATTAGGCTCGGGCCGAGAACCCCAACTTCAGGGGGGCCCAAAATGATTCATAAAAAAACAATATATATATATATATATATATATATATATATATATATATATTTATATTTAACACTTCATTAATACATATTACACTTGCACACCAAATAAATATATGTTCATCAAATGGGACATATTAAGTCAGAAAAATAAATTGTGCAAATTAAATAATGGTATCATCCAATCTAACTCTAATAGCGCCATCTCCCAGAACGCCACACTGGTTTTGCGTTGAACAGTTAATGGTTGCTGTTGTTGGCGTTTCATATCTGTGCGGGCATGGTGCGTATGTCAATTATGGGGGGATGGAGCACAAAGGATCGTGAGCCTAGGGCCCATGGACTGTTTAATCCGGCCCTGATTAATACCAAACACTTTAATAACGACATGTGCTTGTTCCTCACATCATGCTCAGCATTTATAGGATAGAACATGGACAATCTTTTTGGTTATGGAATGGAGGGGGGGGTTGTATTTCTCCTTAATTCCCTTGTCTGAGCAGGAATTGAGGCACTCACATCCATTGGCAGAATCTGAGGAGGAAGGAGGAAGGGTGTCGTCCTGATTTAACACAACTGAAACTGAAGAGTTCGTAGAACACCTTACCCCCATGCAGTCTTGAGAAAGAAGTGTACATTGGCGGGGTCTTCAAGCTGCAAATTTGATTGGCCGAGATGATGTAAAATGCCCCAATATTTTGTACTAAACGAAGGGTTTTTGAAAGTGCCAACGAGGCGATTTCTATTCTGCAGTGTTCAAGTATATAATTCAATTGAAATAAAATGAAGGTTTTAAAGGTTGTTGAAAAAAAAATTGGGAGTTTACCGCGAACGGTGCAGCATCTTTTAAACCACCTTATTTAACCCGTTACAGTAGTTATTCATGCCTGTTGTTTGTGTCCCTTATGGCATACTTAAAAACACTAAGTTTCCTGTTTGGAATGATTTTTACTTTTGTTTAATTGCCAGACGGGCAGACAAACTAAAAAATTCTCACTCCTCTCTGTGCATACACGGTCAGGACATTAATATTCTGAGCCAAAGTACTGCTAAACTGCAGGTTCGTGTTCCAATTTATGTTCCGATTCATGTTCAAAATTTAACATTCAATTGATATAAAGTTGTTCCTCGATCATAAACTGATGTTGGTGGACAGACAGACAGACAGACGGACAAAGTGAACCTATTGCTTAACCTTGCTTTTCACTTTGCGTGTGCCAGGAAACTAGAAAGCAACTCAAAATCCTTCTGTCTGATTAACACAACCAACCCCTCCCCCCCCCCAACCACCTCCTGCCCACCCCCACACACATGCACACACACAAACACAAACACAATTGGAGCAAAGGGAATGATGAGGAAGAACCTTACGGTGATCTTAAAAACCATCCCTGACAATATCAATACAAACGAACTGCAGTTAGAAGCTGTCTGGGACTCAGTAATGATCCTGGAAAGAGCCCTTGGAACAAAACTCTGAGAACAAGAAAACTTCACAACTTGGTCCATGAATCGTGATCCCTCACTGAAACAGAGGTGGAAACTTCGACACCTGGGAGGACTCCATCCACCTTCTTCAAACCACATATGGAGATAACAAACAACACACACACACACACACACACACACACACACACACACACACACACACACACACACACACACACACACATCTGTGAAACACCAGGGTGGCAGTTCACAGCTGGACCAGGATTCAAACCCAGGTGAGGCTGCTCGGAGGCAAGTGTTCATGTATCTAGGCTATCCTGCTGGCCAAATTGCCACATTTTGGCCAAAATTACACATACCAGTGGCTTTCTTCATACTAAGCAGGTAATTGTCTTGCATTTCCTCCAAAAGCTCCTTGATCATGCCGGCCTGTTTTTGAAGGTGTTGCGGCACCAGTTCCAGGATGTGAATGACCCAAACCTCCTTCATGGAGGCAACATTCTCTGTATCAATACCATGGTGAATATAATAGTAGTATTTCTGCAGGAGAAAAAAAATGGAATGGGAGATGTTGGGAATGTATGAGCATTTGATGTAATCGACTGTATGGTCTACAAGTACTTTAACAGCCCCAAATATTCACACCTTATTGTCGGGTCGAAACGAGGAACTCCGTGTCCTATGTCTTTCATGAACCAGCTTATCACATAGGAATTTGTAACTATTTCATGATGCCGGCGATAGCTCACCTACTCTTCATGAAGAACACTCTGTGATCTTTAATGTCCACCATCTAATCCTGGCAGACAGGACACCCAGTTCAACGTCCTTCCGAAGGATGGTGCAAACTCCAGGATGGCAATTTATAGTTGTGCCAAGATTCAAATCAGTGATAGATATCTCAGAGGGGAGTACACACACGTCTTGGCTATCCTACTAGCCGAGCACATCAATGACATCTTCTTCAGTTGAGCTGCGCCTGATCAATTTCACCACCTGGAGTGCAATTTTATGGACAAGAAATATTTATGGACAAACCCATAGCTCGGAATCCATGGGGAGGAAGAACTTTCTCCTTAATTGCATGCTGAGTGTGGAGAGAAAAGCAACGTCATAGTGATGGCATCTCCAGTCCCCAGAATGTCCCAGGAAGCTACTTCTTCTTCTTACATAGGGCAGCTTGGCTGCGGGGTAGCTATAATTTTGTTGGGGCGCAACTGTGCTGCTGATGCTGTGCCCCGATACCATCCATTCATTGGAACCATACTCTTTGCAGAGCGTTGGTGCTGCCTAAGCAGTCTCCTTGGCTATTGGGCACAATCCTGGACGGGTCACCACTCCAACACAGGATACCAGCAAGCTGGCACTCATTTTGCAGACCTTGGAAGGATGACAGGGAGAGTCAACCCCATCTGATATTAATTCAACAGCCAAGCAGGATTTGAGCTCGGGATCCTAAGATCCCACCCGAACCGCTAATCCAACACCAGGCTTGGTAGGACATCAATCACTTCCTCCAAGACTTTGTTTGCAGTCAAGACTCGTGTTACGTCATGGTGTGTATGTGGGTGTGCGTGTGTGTGCGTGTGTGTGCGTGTGTGTGCATGTGTGCATGTGTGCGTGTGTGCGTGTGTGCGTGTGTGCGTGTGTGCGTGTGTGTGCGTGTGTGTGCGTGTGTGTGTGTGTGTGTGTGTGTGTGTGTGTGTGTGTGTGTGTGTGTGTGTGTGTGGTTTCGACCCTCCTCCCTGAGCCTTAGACCTTGTAAACAACAAAATACAATTTCATCCAAACTTATGATGATTCGTTTTTGGAAACCCACCTGTTTCATCAACATGTGCAGTTTGCACTTCCTGGCTTTCACACAGTGTGTGACCCACACTTTTGATTTATGTCCTAGATTTATTTTTTTTAAATATTATTATTTGTTGTTTGTCCCTGAACAGTATATTTATTTTTCCATTTTCATTCTCAACAAGTTCACTGCCATCCAATTTGCAGCTCACACTTACTCTTTGTATTGATCCTTTCATTTGATGGTTATTTTGGTGTCATAATAAGACTACTAATGGCATGTGCCCATGTGTCCACAATCTGCCAGTTTGTTTGCTTTGTTCACTATATGCTCTTGTAGTTTACCTGGATGAAAGAAGTTTCGGTCTTTTGAATTCACACCATTGATGCTTGGTGTCGACTTCAATGTGTGATGAAAATGTGATCCTCCAGATTAAAAATATTTTTATTGGTCGAAAGTGACATTGTGCAGATGACACAGACATTTCCTGGAAAATAAATTTCATTGTAACGTAATGAGTCGTGCGATTTCGAAAACCTCTGTAAGGCCTCAGGCACACAGATGGTTATGGGACCTCCCCCTGAAAGCCTCAGTGAGGCCGAGCAGGCAACACGTGGGTGTGGGGATCATCTCTGGGAACCTCCGAGAGGCCTTAGGAACATAGATAGCGAAGGGACCTCCCCCTGAAAGCCTCCACGAGGCCTAGCAGGCAGCATGTGGTTGCGGGGATCATCTCTGGGAACCTCCGAGAGGCCTCAGGCACAAAGATAGCAAAGAGACCTTCCCCTGAAAGCCTCCACGAGGCCTAGCAGGCAGCATGTGGTTGCAGGGATCATCTCTGGGAACCGCCAAGAGGGCTCAGGCACACACGTTGATATAGGGCACTCACTCATGGGAACCTCCACAATCATTGAGAATACTTTGCGAAAACGTTATCAATAGCTATGAAGGGCAGCAACTCACCCAGAATGATAAAAACACTTGACATGATCATGCTTTCACATTCCTAGCCAGACCATGACCCATATGGTGCTGTACTGATCTGAGCAGTGGCCCTGAATTGGATACCATGATGAAGTGTTCCCTCAGGGCCTGGGAAATTGTGGCATAAAAGTCAGAATAGGATGGCAGGGCAAAACCCCCCCCCCCAAAAAAAAAAACCTGAATGCACAGAACAAATGAAACTCGTGGATGTGGAACCGAAGCAAAGGGGGCTGTCTCAAGGCACAATGTGGTGAGTGCACTCTCCCAAATTCTCTCCAATATCCCACCTATTGTGCTTCCCTGTGCCAATTGCTATTTCTGCCAGAGAATGCAAAGCATTGCAGGTGAACACCAAATAGAAGTTAATCTCTCGAGCAAAGAAGATCACCTTGCACGATAATCAGCCCGACAGAGGAGTCAATGAAGCTGGCTCATGATGTCACGGAAGTTAGCTCATGATGTCACGAAATGTGCCATATTTGGGTTGTTTGGACGATGAATTATCAGAAACAGGGGGCATCGTCACGAGTTTAACTTTTTTCCCTTCATCATGCAGCCATGTGAATCCTCTTATAAATAAAACACGAGTTTAGTTACAAGTTCTTGATCGAGATCATCTCATGCTATCTCGATATGTGGCTTCCATCTGTAATTTAGATACAAACCGAAATGTGTAGTTACAAAGCTAAAGTGAAAATGTGAAAAGTTGATGCTGAGAGTGATGGTACCGAACTCACCATGAGATCAATCTCAGGCGGCTCCTGAAGATCTCTGGCTGCTCCTTGATAGCTGACAAAGACAAGAGTGCACATCAGTTTACACATCAGCAGATTATCTGGAATTTTTTAGGGATGTACAAGACTGTTACACCTCGAAAAATTATTGGAATTAAAAACCACGTTCAGTTCTTTGTTTATTACTTTAAAATAGGGGCAATACCTCTGGGCACTCACCTGGTAGAATAATGAAACCGAGGAGGAATAATGATATTGAGGAGGAAGTGAAAACCTATTGTCATGTCCAGTGGGTTTAACCCTTGACCTGGACGAACATGGCAACAGCTTCTTAAAATGAATACATTTAATGAAAATAGACAAATATTTACAAACGACGGTCATTCAAAAGGTAATGATAATAATGAAGTAAGTATATCCCAAAGTTGAGGCACCTGTTCACACAGACTCAAATACAGACAAAGGGAAAACAAAATAAAAAGGAAACCCCTCCTTTCGAGTATTCTTGTACTGGGCTTAGCCCAGAGCTGATCTTAGTGGAACTTGGAATTGAGGCGCTTCTATTCGCACATGCAGATGTGCACAACGAAATGACGCCTCGTTGCTTCTCTTGTAGCGGGACAAACGCACGCCAGGCAATCCGCGAGCGGCACTCCACACCAAGGCTCAGAGACCCAGTGCAACGGCCTCATGCGCCGATCGTCCTCACCAACCCAACCAAGAGCAAAAGGCCAGCATCTTGCTTCAACACGCGAGCCAAATCGCCTCAACATGAATACCAGAATCGTGCCGTCCTCCTCGGCTTGCGCTCACCTTCTCCCGCCTCTCAAATTGTACAACCTCTTCGATCACACCTAACAAATCCTCCACCTGTGTGGCGTGGCCTGCTCGCACTAAACCCAGGAAGGCGGGGCTTCTGCCTGCTCGGCTTGCTTTTGACGTCACACCCATCAATCATCAGCCTCAGGGACGTGACTTCTGCCTGCTCGGAACATTTGCTTGTTACTCCTCATGGTTTTGGTTATAAAGACATCGGAAAAAGTCACAGGAGGGCAATTACATACTGGGGAACTTATTCTTACTCCCTAGCTAATTAACAATGCACAACCCCTGTGTGGTGACATGTAACACTTAGGCTCACAGGTTCCCAACTTAGTTTCATCGAGATGCCCCCTACACGTCCACGGACCAAGCAACCCTACAAAATTCCCTTTTAAATTCCTCCATCTTCCTCCACAACCGAAACAATATACTGAATTATTAGTCAATGCAAGACTGAATCAGAAAAATGTACCAATGAACCAATGTTACAGCAAATACCAACCCCCCCCCCACCCCTACACCCACCCCCATAATCCCCCTAAGAATGCAATTTTTAAAATAGCTTGAACAAACTTTGGTACATCATGGATAATGAAGGTTGTAGTCAAGTTTCATTGAAATCAGGTGTGTAGTTTCGGAAAAGAAAGCAAAGACCTATTTTGGGAGGCAACTCACCCCTCCCCCACCTCCTCTTAGACCCCGTTTTTTACCCCTCAGCCCGAATTGGGCTGAAAAAGGGGTATTGTCGTCACGGGCATCCGGGCGTCTGTCAACTTTTGGTTTCCGTCAATTTCGAGGAGAACGCCTTGTCCGATTAAATCCATTTTTGCAGGGAATGTTGGGGTTGAGTAGAGGAAGGGTCCTTTCGAAAATGGGCGTGCTGCATTTTTCAATGTGGCCTCCACGGGAGCCATCTTGAAGTCTGATTGATTTTCGATATGACGTCCAACGTGCTCTAACTTACTGCATCATCGTGATATCACTGCTTCCTTTTACAATGCATGGGCTGAGGGGTTACGCCCGCTTTGCGGAGCTATTTTTTAATGTCGTGAACAAACTTTAGTACATCATGAGTGATGAAGGTTGTGGTCAAGTTTCATCAAAATCGTATGTGTAGTTTCAGAGAAGAAGTTGCATGTAATTGTGGATGGATGGACTGACGACGCAGCGTCCCACAAGCTCCCCCGGAACTACGTTCCAGAGGAGTTAAAATTTAATATAATCAGCTCAAAAAAATTATTTATTTATTTCTGATTCTGTGGACCTTTAAAATGTCATGGTACCTTTCACAAAAGTAAACCTGTGAGAAGCTTACCCTGGCCAAATTCCAAATTATCTGTTCATTTTGCATGCAGCTCGTGGCTGCTGGTAGCATCATTGCTGGGAGCGCAGCTGTGCCACTGATGCAGTGCCCCCTGTTTCCAAGATGCGGGTACTCATTTTTCCAACCTTGGAAGGATGACGGGCTGTCATCTCACCTGGTGTTGTTCAACGGACAACAGGAGCTTGAACTCAAGACCCGAAGATCTTAAGCCAGCCACCTTAACAGTTAAGCCAACACCAGGCTTCAAATTGTCTGTGCAAGTTGGCCATCTTGCCTCATTAAAATCCTTCCTGACTTATCAATCCCACGAGACCCCGTGCATGCTGAGCCTCCAACTGGAAATTAGGTCATAATGTTTCTCTTTTGTGGGACAGCTCAGAGATCGTGTACTCATCTTGGGGTAGTCTCGTCTGGGTTCAAATTCCGATCAGACTAGAAACCGGTACCCTGGTGTTTTGCAACCTATCGTTGGGTATGTCGTCCATCGGAGGGATGTTAAAACAGGGCATCCCGTCATTACCTCCACCACAGAAAGTGGATGGAGGCATCCAACAGACCCCTGTCTGTTTGTCAGTGAGCAGGATATCTCAAAATGTTGTGGACAGATTTGAACGAAATTTTCTGGACAGGTTTGATGTGTGACAAACAAGGACGAAGGAATTAAATTTTGGTGTAGATCCGGATCCGACTACTCGAATTTTTTTAAGTGATTCCTCATCATTGAGCGATAGGGCCAAAAACGATATATAGCACGATATCTCAAAAAGTTTTGGACGGATTCGGATGAAACTTAGTGGACAGGTTGGGTGTTTGTCAATGAAGAATTGATTCGATTTGGGTGAAGATCCAGATCCACATCCAGATCTGAGAATCTTTTAATTTTTTTAAGTGAATCTTCACCATTGAGAGATATAGGGCAAACAACAATACATAGCACGGTATTTCAAAAAGTTGTGGACGAATTCTGGCAAAACCTGGTGGATGAGTTGGTTGGTTGACATGAACAAGCCGATTGGAATTTGGTTAACATTCGGATCCAGATCCAGCCTATCAGTGGGATACAAAACGTAAACTTCACCCTGGCGGAGGTGTGTGCTCCACCGAGTGCTGGTCTCGTTCTGCTCGCGCTCACCTGATCATCCGCACGAGGGCGCTCCTGAAGCGTTGTCGGTTTTCCCTGTACGAGCTGAACTGAGTTCGCGTGCAACGTTGACACCTCGATCCACTGGTTCCATGTCCAAATCCTGTACAACAGGTGAAGAAGGGATTTCAGGGTGTTCCCACATTATGATCTCTCAACCGATTCCTGCAATATATTAGGGGGTCCACAACTCCCAAAGTGCTTTGCACCACACTGGATGTTAAAATATAAACTGATTGATGCAAGGGGATGGGGCCATGGAGGTAGGGGCCATGGGGTAGGGGCCATGGGGTAGGGGCCATGGGGTAGGGGCCATGGGGTAGGGGCCATGGGGTAGGGGCCATGGGGTAGGGGTCGTGGGGGTAGGGGCCATGAGGGTAGGGGCCATGAGGGTAGGGGCCATGGGAGTAGGGGCCATGGGGGTAGGGGCCATGGGGGTAGGGGCCATGGGAGTAGGGGCCATGGGGGTAGGGGCCATGGGGGTAGAGGCCATGGGGGTAGGGGCCATGGGGGTATGGGTCATGGGGGTAGGAGTCAGGGGTAGAGCCCATGGGGGTAGGGGCCATGGGGGTAGGGGCCATGGGGGTAGGGGCCATGGGGGTAGGGGCCATAGGGGTAGGGGCCATGGGGGTAGGGGCCATGGGGGTAGGAACCATGGGGGTAGGGGCCATGGGGGTATGGGTCATGGGGGTAGGGGCCATGGGGGTAGGGGCCATGGGGGTATGGGTCATGGGGGTAGGGGCCATGGGGGTAGAGCCCATGGGTGTAGGGGCCATGGGGGTAGGAGCCATGGGGGTAGGGGCCATGGGGGTAGGGGCCATGGGGGTAGGAGCCATGGGGGTAGAGGCCATGAGGTAGGGGTCATGGGGGTAGAGGCCATGGGGGTAGGGGTCATGGGGGTGTAAAC
>NC_140963.1:36143064-36150564 GCF_056783735.1 Eptatretus burgeri | reverse complement strand
CCTTCCCTTTTGAACTGAACGCAGTGAACCACAACGGTGCTTGGGCTGCACAACGCAGTCTCCGTGCCAGCTCAAGTGGCACACGCAATGAGCACAACGAATGGATGCATGAACGCAAACACGGTGCACGGGCCGCCACTGCAGGCCCGTGTTGTAGCTGCCAACAGGGCAGTTCTTGCAGCTTGCAAACTGTTGCCTTGCGGATCCTGGCGCACATGGAAATGAACAGGGGGGGCAAAGCAAAAATTGAACGGGGCTGGTGAACATGGGCAGTGGGCATGGCATGGCAAAGGTGCAGGCAACACAGCCCGCAGAAGAAGGCCGCTGCAGGCAAACACAGCCCGCAGAAGAAGACCGTTGCAGGCAAACACAGCCGGCAGATGAACTGGCCGGCACAGGCCTCGAAGAAAAACAGCCAGCAGATGAACTGGCCGGCACAGGCCTTGCAGCAACACAACAGCTGCCGATGAAGTTGGCCGGCCTCTGCCTTGAAGCAAAACACGGCCAGCCGATGAAGTGGCCAGCCTTTGCCGTTCAGTGGAGGTTGGTGGAGGGAGTGCGGTGGTGCTGGCCACTTGGAGGGCGGGCTCGGACCTACCTACCTGTCTCCCTCCCACCTATCGCCTTTGCCTGTCACTGTACATACCCACTCCCTTAATTTGTCAAACCCCAATTTAGCCCCAACTTATTTTTTTGTTGTTTTTATTTTTACTTCCCCACTATAAATCGTCCCCTAACCCCCTTTATTGTCCTTGTTCGGCTAACCTATTCTGCCACCTAGCCTACTCCCAACCCCTACGTTCCCTTCCCGGAGGGGAATAAGGGAGAGCTAACGTCCTGTGTCGAGGCCCAACTCAAGCCTCAGAATGGCCTCTCCAGAGTTCGGCGATCTAACCAAAGTGGGTCCAGCGGCCCACAACGACAGCGAGGGGATGGATGGTGCAGAGGGGTACATCTCCTAATCTACCCTAACCATTTAACTGTTAAACTACCCCGGGGCTTTCAACAAGCGCCTCTCGCTTAAACTATTGGTTCTAACAACCCAGATTCCCGTCGCCTGTGTTGGTGTCCTCACAATTTCGGGCCTCGCCCCCCAATTTTCTCTCCGTGCCCTCACACGGTCTCCTGGCTGGGACACGTGGCTCCCTTTGGCAGGCACGACCCTCTGCCGAATCTCCCGCTATGGCACCCCCGGGCACTACACTGCCTCCGAGCCTACCAGCTCCCTAACACCGGGGAGTGCCCCCATGGCACCTCCCCTGAAACGCACACGTGGCAGGCCGGCCTCCCGGGCCCCTTTCCGAGGGTCACCCGTGCCCACAACACTGCCCACGCGGCTAATGGCGCCCCAGGCCCCCGCACCAAGCAGGCGCACCCGTGCCCACTACTCTATCCCGGCCCCCCATGGGCCCTTGGCCTACCGCGGCCGACTAGCCTGGTGCCCGGGGTACCCACTCAGCGATACTCACCTTTCGCAGCCACGCTCCCAAGCCCGTCAACAGGGCTCCTGCACCCCTCCAAATGGGTCTCGAGCCTACTTTCCCACCAACAACAAAACGACCTCCATTTTTCAATTTGACTAACCCAGCTAACTCACTCTACACTGACCCCGGGGTCCCTTGGGCGGGAGTCACTCCTCGCCCCAATCACTCATCGCACCATGCATTCCCCATTCGCTCCATACACACAGACCCGCTGGCCTCACTCACTCACCAAGCACATGCCTTCACCTCATAACTCACCAACAACTCTTCAACACACACACCACCGAACTCTGCCATCCTTCTAACTACCTCCCCTAACTAACTCGTGCTCCCATGTCGTCCCTTAAACTATAGCACGTTCCTTTTAACACTACGTAGCTAAACTACGTCAACTCTACACATTCACTGTCTGTCGCTGTCTCCAAATCATCCCATTTTATTTCCCAACCTAAAGCTCACTAAAATCCCTCTAACTAATCCATTCCACGGACTCCATGAGGACTTACCCCTGCCCCATGAAGTCGGTCTAACTAAGCTAACCCTTCCCCCTAACTAGTTTTCATCCTGTGCCCAGGTAAGGGGGTCTTTCACCCCTTGCCCAGGAATCCTGTACACCCGAAAGTGAGGCTTGTTCTTTTTTTTTTTTTTCTTTACATGCGCAGCGCCAGCGCGGCAACTCGCGCTCTTTGCACTTTGCAACTGCCCGTGACGTCATGCAGCTGCACGTGTTCCTCGTCCCTCCTTGGACGGTACCATCGGCCGGGATACCCCTCCTGCCGGATTCCAACCACACGTGCAGCCATGACGTCACCGTGCGCATATAAAAAAAAACACAAGCCACACGTCTCGAGGGGTTCCCCACGCGAACACATGTGCTTTGCCCGTTGGAGCTTAACACACACGATCGCGTGGAGAACCCGTCCGGTCCAAATCCATTTACCTGCCTAAACTTTGTCCGTCCGCGGGATCGGCAAATCCACCGCGTGCGTTTCCGGACCGGGACTTCACTCTCGCAAGCGAGCACGTGGTGGTCTCGTGCGTTGCACAGCACGAACCGCGTGCTCACTGCTGGGTGAACCCGGCACGGTCCTCGAAACAACCACAGCCGCTACTCGGCTTTCTCTCCTCTGTCGCCGTCTCCGTTCAACCCACGCACACCTGCGTGTTACGACGCACACAGTCCACTCCATCACATTCACACGGGGAGACGCGGCTGCGTGCTCCCGCATGCCAACCGACATCTCCCTCTCATACCGCTCTCTCACACACACGGTCTCCCTGGCACACAGCGACCTTGCACACGGCCGTTCACTCACGCGTGCCTCACCACTCACACAAACCATACTACTCACACGTGGTGCTCCATTCACTCGCGCGGGGGCACTCACCCGCGGTGCCTCACCCACACACCGTGCCTCACTCATACACGCGGGGGCACTCACCCGCGGTACCTCACTCATACACACGGCGACACTCACACACGCGGTCTCTTCCACACAACGTCCCTCACTCATACACGCGGGGGCACTCAACCGCGGTGCCTCATCCACACACCGTGCCTCACTCATACACGCGGGGGCACTTAACCGCGGTGCCTCATCCACACACGCGGGGGCACTCACCCGCGGTTCCTCACTCATACTGGCCGTTTCACTCACACACACGGCCTCTTCCACACACGGTTCCTCATCCACACACGGTGCCTCATCCAAACACGGCGTGCTGGGAAGCACGCACTCCAGCACCATCGCCACCACACCACTCACACACGGGGTCGCTTCCACACACGGGGACGCACTCACGCCTTGCACCACACACACAGGGACAACTACACTGGGGATTCGTGTCCCCACAAGGGTCTCCGGGGCCTCTATACCCCCCAAGCTCTCCGTGCACCCGTCCACAGCACTCGTCCCCTCAACCTCGCAAAACACGACCGAACTCACATGGTCGTGACTCGCCTCAAGGGGGCATACTCCCTCCCCTTGTTCCTGGAGGAGGTCATCCAGCTGCTCGCACCGGGTCCCCACACGCTCCGCGAGCTCACCCCCATTGTCCTCCACTACCTCCGTGTGTGTGTGCGCGTCACTTACCCCGTCTTCATCGTGTTTATTGGTCTCTGCTTCTTTCTGGCGTCTTTCCCTTATCTTTATGTAGGTCAACCTTGCTTTCTCTTTAAGTCGCTCCCGTCCTTCCCTGTTTTTCACTCTTTGCTCTTTCACGATCTCCGCGTACCTCATCCTTGCTCTCCGTATTAATTGTTCTTTTCTCTCCCTCGCAATTACTTTCACCTCGTCTCTTGTCTCCCGAATTACTTTTTCCTTACCCGCCTCCACCGCGGGCCTGTCAGCCGTTGCACCCCCTTCCAGCTCGTTTGTTCCGACACGTGGAGTCGCCATTCCCAGCTCCCTGGTCACGGCCTTCATGCCCGCCTGCAGGCATCGGCCCATGTTCTGCGTCTCACCCCGTAGTTCTTTCATTTCTTTTTTCATTTGCTGTGTATTCGCATCCATCGTCGTTTTCACTTCATTCATATTCGCATCCATCTTTTCGTTCATGCCTTTCATTTCCGCATTCATTTGTGCCAGCATGGTGAATAGCTGGGCCATGTCGGGTACGCTTGAGTGAGCCATTTCGGCAGGGGTTGGGGAAGGGTCTTGGTGGAGAGGGGGGGGGGAGGTGTCATACACCGCGGCCGCTGCCGCACCCACCTCGGGCCCTGGGTTCAGTTGGGCGAGTCCGTGTTCCTGCACAATCAACATTTCCTGCTCGGGGATTCCATCCTGGACCATGGACTCTACATTATTACACATATACATTTCTAATACCCCCGGCTCCCGCTCGCATTGAGACGCCATCTTGCTTCTCGTGAAGGGTTAATTTCGCTCGCTCGTAATTTGGAGGGAATCGGGGGTCGCTTCTCTCACCCCTGGACCGATTCCCGTAAATTTAGCCGGAGACAGGAGAGCCCGTTTTCCTGTTCTCCGATACCAGTGCCGCGAGGAGGGCGATGAATTTGTATCCCACTCCTGACACCAGTGTTGCGGTCTTCGCGCCCGCCGGCGTGCGACGGCCACGTAACTCGAATCGCGGCACGTCGCCCACCGGACGGACAATCCAGTCGTGACCCTCTCGGACTAACGCCGGGAACCAGTCACGGGTGGACCTTTCGGTCTCACCGCGATCGAGCCAATCAGCCCCCGCGTGGGATAGGGTTGCTCGCCAAATTCGAACTACCTAAGTACCCACGCGGAGGGTAGACCGGGCGATCGCACCTCGCCGCAGGTCGACTTCGGACACGGGCCACTTAAGCGACCCGTTCCGTACTATCAGAATAACCGAGCGGTGTTATCGTCGACCTCGACGGTTCGATTAATTATCGGGCGTACTCAGCCCACTACCAACCCTTTACGTGAAGCAAGATGGGGATTCAATGGAGGAAAAGACGAAGCGAAGCGGGAGAACAGTTCAACAATAAAGCACATTTATTCGCGGCACACGGGAAGCACACAAATACAATTCCACCAAATGCACACAAAAAGAAAACACAATTCCATTTACACAAAAAGCAAACATAAAAGTGAAAACACAGTGCAGAGCTAATACCGACTACCGAGCACACGGCAACACTTATACAATTCTACTTCACAGACGGCGCCGACAACACATACCCAAAACCAAGGAAAAGAAATACCCTCAAGAATGAGGTAGGCCTGGGGCCGAGACCTGGTCGGGCCTACCCGTCTGGTGATGAGACGCGGAGCGGCGATGGCCCCGCAACCCGCGGGCCTCGTGGACAGTGCCTGGCAGGGGGTGGGAACGGGGCCCCCTTGGTCGTACTATCTCAGCGCGGGGGGAAACAGGAGGGGGTTGCTGATGCTCGGGGTATAGAGGATCTTTATTATGTGCGCGACGAGCGTCTCCACCTCGGCCAGGTCGCGCTGCCGGCCTCCCAGGGGTGCAGCTCCCTGCACGACGCGAGCACCCCCTCGTCCGCCCTCGCCGCCTCTCCACAGCTCGTCCCCTCCGTTCCGACTTCAACGCACACGACGAGCAGCTCCACCGCCCGCGAAGTCTTGACTCTCTGTTCCGACTCCTTCGCCTCGTTCCGACCTTTACTACTTACTGACTCTCTCGTTCGTTCTTGTTTGCGACTCTCCGACCCCTCGTTCTCGTTCTGCTGACTCTTTCGCTCCGACTTTTACGACTGGTTCCGACCTTTACTACTCCTTTGACTGACCAACACCGTCCTTTTATCCCCCCCGTAACTTCGCCTTTGACCCCCTCCCTTTGACCTTTCAACTCGCTCCCCATTGGCCCGAGAAAAAGTGGGCGTGAAGGCTTTTTGATCCACAAATTTGCATATATCGATCGCCCTGGGGGCGGGGCCAATTCGCCCCTCGCTCACCGATTGGACGGCAAAAAGTGGGCGTGTGCCGTTTTGGATCCGTTTTTGAAGCAGAAAATCCGTGGTTTTGTACACGCTGTTCGACGCGCGCCCTACACGAGTCCAGCATCGGTGCCCATGAGTGGCGCGAGATGACGGTGATGCGATGGTGGCGAGTTGTGACGGTAAAGGTCATGGCGGTTGTGGTGAAGCGGCGTTGTGGTTGGTGGTTGTTGTTGTGGTTGTGATGGTGGCGATTGGTCCAAAATAAAGATAGTAAAAGAAAAACGGCTATCCTGAAGAGTCGCAGCACGTATAAATGACATGTATTCCCACTAGACAACGGGTTTGGGCCTAACTACACATGCACTTACCGAGATACCTCACCTAAGGGACCTGAATGGTGGTTTGCGAATTTGGTAACCACAACAATATATATATATACATATATATATATATATATATACACATACACATACATATAG
Organism: Eptatretus burgeri; assembly: GCF_056783735.1. Classification (NCBI taxonomy): domain Eukaryota; kingdom Metazoa; phylum Chordata; class Myxini; order Myxiniformes; family Myxinidae; genus Eptatretus; species Eptatretus burgeri. Next base: position 36,144,208 of record NC_140963.1, on the reverse strand, counting down.
ATCTATATATATATATATATATATATATATATATATATATATATATATATATATATATATATATATACATATATATATATATACATATATATATATATACATACACATACACATACATACATATATATATATATATATATATATATATATATATTGTTGCGGATTCGCGCCCGCCAGCGTGCGAGCGGCCACGTAACTCGAATCCCGGCACGTCGCCCACCGGACGGACAATCCCGTCGTGACCCTCTCGGACTAACGCCGGGAACTAGTCACGGGTAGGCCTTTCGGCCTCACCACAATCGTGCCAATCGGCCCCCCGCGTGAGATAGGGTTGCTCGCCAAATTCGACCTACCTAAGTACCCACACGGAGGGTAGACCGGGCGATCGCACCTCGCCGCAGGTCGACTTCGGACACGGGCCACTTTAAGCGACCCGTTCCGTACTATCGGGATAACCGAGCGGTGTTATCGTCGGCCTCGACGGTTCGATTAATTCTCGGGCGTATTTATCCCACTACCAACCCTTTACGTGAAGTAAGATGGAGATTCAATGAAAGAAAAAGACGAAGCGAAACGGGAAAACAGTTCAACATAATTCACATTTATTTCGCGATGGCACACGGATAGCACACATATACAATTATACACCAAAAGCAAATGTAAAAGTAGAAGAAACACACAATAATGCACAAAAAGCAAATGTAAAAGCAAAACACAATGCAGATCTACCACCGACTGCCGAGCACACGGCAACACTTATACAGTTTTACTTCACAGACGGCGCCGACAACACATATACTCAAAGCAAAAGAAAAAGGGACCACCCTCCACTATGAGGGGGCAGACGGGCCTGGGGCCGAGACCGCGTCGAGCCTACCCGTCTGGTGATGAGCCGCAAAATGGCGGTGGCGCCCCGACTCCGCGGGCCTCGCGGACAGTGTCTGGTATGGGGTGGGAACGGGGCCCCCCTTCTCGCACTATCTCAGCGCGGGGGGAAACAGGAGGGGGTTGTTGATGCTCGGGGGGATGAGGATACCTCGCTGGCTCGGGTCCCGCGACGAGCGTCTCCACCGCGACCTCGGTCGCGTTATCGGCCTCTCCTCTCCGCAGCTCCCCGACTCTGACACAAGCGCCCTCTCGACTG
>NC_140963.1:36098064-36120564 GCF_056783735.1 Eptatretus burgeri | reverse complement strand
CTGGAGTCAATTTCTTTTTATCCAAACATATCCCTTGACATTCCTCTGGATGAAAGAGGTGGCCAGGCAAAGTTTGGTTGTACTGGTTCCTGTAGGGTCAGAATGCATAAACAAACACACAAACTTTTTTCTTTAGATATTAGACAGCAGAGTGCCCCTCTGGGTGGGTTGAGTTTGCACATTACTTGTTGAAAAATAAGTATCGTCTAAATTTTTCAAGAAAACACACAAGGATTCACAAGGAAACACGAAGAAAAAGAGCAATCAGATTGCAGACCCTCACCAGGCCTTGTTAACCTCCGCCATCTTCGAAGATGGATGGAGGTTACTGTTTTCACCCCTTTCTGTTTGTTTGTTTGTTTGTTTGTTTGTGAACAGTATTACGAAAAAAACTCCTCGACGGATTTCGACTAAACGTGGTGGGGGGGGGTTAGGTATGGTCCAAGGATAATGCCATTAAATTTTGGACTTTGTCCCCCCCCCCCCAAAAAAAAATTGTTAGAGAAAAAAAATATTTTTTTTTTGCATTTCTACATGTTTTAAGTGATTTCCAACCCCCCCCCAAAAAAATTGTTACCCCCCCAAAAAAAATTTGGAGAATTTTTTTTTTTGCATTTCTACATGTTTTAAGTGATTTCCAACCCCCCAAAAAAAAATTGTTACCCCCCCCAAAAAAGAAACAATATTTATTTTTTTGCATTTCTACATGTTTTAAATGATTTCTAACCCCCCAAAAAAATTGAGAAATTATTTTTTTTTTTTGCATTTCTACATATTTTAAGTGATTTACAACCCCCCCCCCAAAAAAAAATTGTTTGAGAATTTTTTTTTTTTTGCATTTTTACATGTTTTAAGTGATTTCCAACCCCCGCCCCCAAAAAATATTGTTACCCCCCCCCAAAAAACAAAAAATTTGCGTCTTTTGCTTTGCTAGATGTTTCAAGTCATCTCCAAACCCCCCCACCCCCCAAAAAAAATAGTTCAAGAAAAAAAATTTTTGCAACTTTTTTTTTCAACAAAATTTAGATTTTTTTTTTGTATTTTTACATGTTTTAAGTGATTTCCAACCCCCCCCCCCCAAAAAAAAAATGTTGGAGAAAAGAACTATAACTCTGTCAGCCCTGTTGACATATTTAATGAATAAGATGTAAGGTTCACTTGAGTGACCCAGCAGTATTGGCGGCGGAGGTTTTGCACTCTCCCGAGTGCTCCCCCTCTAGTTTTGTGTAGTGTTTGTGTAGTTTTGTGCAGTGTATTTTGTGTGGAGTGTGTACTGATGTATTCAAATGTGTCAAAAGGGTGCTAAGGGGTCAATGGGTCTCAAAGCGTCTAAAGAGATCTTAAAGGGTCCAAGGGTCTTTTGGATCTTTCAAGTCCAAAGCGTCTTCCGGGTCTTAAAGGGTTTTAGGAGTCTTCGATGTCTTAATGGTCCTATGTGATTTTGGGGTTGAAAGGGTCTTAAGGATCTTAAAATCTTCAGGGTCTTAAAGGTTCTTAGGGGTCTTAATGGTCTTTAGGATTTGGGGTTATAAGGGTCTTGTATGTCTTAGAGGTCTTTATGAATCAGGCTTTACAACAAAGATGTCAAGGATTGACCATATCCTTGCTCTTCAGGTCCTCACCGAACGCAGGCAAGAGTTTTGGCAGGAGCTGCTTGTAGCCTTTATTGATCTCTGCAAAACATTCAGTTCAGTGAATCGGGATGCCCTCTGGAGGATTCTTGGTCTTTGTGGGATGCCAGCAAACTGATAAAGCTGATGTCTGAACTCTATTCTGGAACTGAAAGTTCTGTGAGATGTGGTGGTACCTTCTCTGACTTATTTCCAGTTGTTACTGGAGTTTGTCAGGGGTGTGTACTGGCCCCCACACTTTTCAGTACTTGTATGGAGAGGATGTCGGAGAGATCAAGCTGCGGTGCATCGTTTGGGAATGTCAAGATCTCTGACCTTGATTTCACAGACGATGCAGTCATCTTTGTGGAAACTCTAGATATCCTTTTGCGGGCCCTCGATGTGCTGAATGAGGAGTCAAAGCTGCTGGGATTATGGGTTTCCTGGGTGAAAACCAACATCCAGGCTTTCAATGACATATTGGATGCTGCTATCTTGCCTGTACCTGTTTGTGGTGAGGATGTTGAGGTCATTGAGAGATTCACTTACCTTGGTATTGTTACGTTTGAGGGGGGGGGTATGCATTCAAAGGGTAATTAGGATGTTTAATTAGGTATGCCATGCTGTTCGAGTTTACCAGGATCTCGATGTAATAAGTAGCAATTCAGTGGTGATAAGTTGTCTTGTAAATGTTCATTTCTTCAAGGGGGGAAATGATAATTGTCACGTAATTAGATAGGGACACGGGATAGGGTAAGTGTGTCTGCGTAAACCCCTTTTGGTATTCTCTGAAGACTGGCCGTGACGTCACAGGACAGTGCAGCGGATGGCTCCGCCCCGTGATCACGATTGGCAGAAGGCGATGGCGGTGGGCCAATAAACGGCTCGATTAAAGTGACGAGGACCAAGGATAAAAAGGTTCTGTTCGGGGTCGAAAAGGAAGAGGAAGAAGATTACAACCAAAAGATCGTGTTTTTTTGGTGGGGAGGCTGTTGCGCGGGGAGCATCCTTGTTGTTGTGCTGATTCGATCGTGTTCTTGATCGTGTCTTGGAGCCTTGCTGAGCCTCGTGCCTCACCTTGGTTGGCTCTGGGGTTCTGCTGACTCGGAGTACGGGGTCGAACGGCGGGCGGACCTGCCTCCCTCTCCTGCTCGCAACTTGGTGCCAGAACTGGTTCCCTGGCGGCTGTGAGCGGACTTGGGCCAAGACCAGGAGGTCGACAGCACCACAGTTTCTCCTGCCCCCCTGACGAGAGCAAGGCCAGCTCGTCCGACGCCGATCCAGGGACAGTTGCGTCCACACCACGGTCCAGCCTGACCACCAGAAATAGCTACGTTGTGTGTGTGTGTGTGTGTGTGTGTGTGTGTGTGTGTGTGTGTGTGTGTGTGTGTGTGTGTGTGTGTGTGTGTGTGTGTGTGTGTGTGTGCTTGGCACCTTAGAGGGATTGAGAACTGTATATTCATTGGAATTGTCTGTGTTTTTCCCCACGCCCGATCCCACACCATTCCGTCGAATCGCCCCGGATCCCTCTTCTTGCCGAGTCTTGTTATTTCTGGTAATAATAAAAACAAATAAACATCATCAACTCAGTAAAAAGTGACTCGTGCCACCTTCCTCGTCCCGTTTGCGGTAGAGCGATTAGAACCGCCATGTTTGGGTTATAAATAAATAAACCGCCTCCATCGTTTCGGCTCATTCTACGTTGGCGGGACTGTTCAAGTCCCGTGGACGTCACATTGGTGTCAGGGTGTTGGATGTTCGAACCCCTCTAAATTATATTTGGTATCGGGAGAATATACCAAGATTAAAATCTCGCCACGAATTGGAATATAAAATTACTACAGAAAAGCGCGCGAGCTCGGGAAAATTTTGGCGGGATTTTTCAAATTTAAATTAATTGGCGGCAAAGGGGACTTCTGCACCATGGCGGATGTGCAGATGTTTGAGGAGGAAGGCCACGTGTCTGGCAGCGAGTCGGGGGAAGAGGGGAGAGACGGGGGTAGGGTTGGAACCTCCCCCATTCCGAGCGTGGACCGTGCTTCATTGCCCGTAACGGGGCCGGCAGCGCCGGAAACCGGAACGATGATGATCCGGACACTGTTGGAACGTTTAATAGGGGACATGACGGTACAAATGACAAATCAATTCGTGACACAGAGGGCAGAAATGACAGATCAATTGGGGGTAATGGGGGTACAGTTGGGTGCACGGATTGATTTAATGAGGGATGAATTGGGGGAAAAGATGGAGAAAATGAAAACTGAGATGCAGGAGTGTGTGGGTGTTAAATTGGGAGAAATACAAAGTAAATTCGAGGATAGATTGGAGGAAACAAAGGTAGAAATTACATTGGAGGGGGAAAATATACGGAAAAACTTGGTAGATAAAATTGATGCAACGAACATTCGGGTTGATAAAGTGGATGAAAGCCTGGAACGTCATCGTGCCTGTGTGGATGCTCGTATGCAGCTGCAAGTTGAAGAGTGGGGAGAGCTGAGGAAGCAAGGGATGAATTTGGCGGAGGAGGTAAAAGGATGGGAGGCTCGTTTGGACGAATAAGATAAAATTATGAGCCAAGATGAAGTCTTGGAAAAAGGCCTGGTAGAGCCGTCTTTTGTAAGTAGAGTGTCCGGGTTGGTTGAGGAGCAGCTACAAACTCGCGACGGAGCCTTGGAGGAGGTTGTGCGGGCCCAGAAGATCCTGCGGGAAGAGGTGAATCGGTCCATTCAACGTTTGGAACAGGAGGCAAAATTGACCCATGAGACCCTCACCACAAAACATCTTTGGCCACAGTGGGCTCCGAAATTGGATACGCAGCCACAAGGGTGTTTGATCCCTGGGCTGGATTCGGACAAGGGAGAAACTGAGAAGTGGGCCACCGTAAAAGTGATCCCCCTGGTAAATTTCGACGGGTCAGGGAGCGTTGAAGCTTTTCTGACGCAATTTGAGTGCATTTCCCGACTAAACGGGTGGAATGAGCAGGAACGTACAGGGAATTTGGTGGCAACGTTGCGGGGACCAGCCGCAGATGTGTTAAACGTGATCGCGGAGGGGATGTTGACCAGCTCCCACATTTGCGAGGCGTTGAGCCGTCAGTTTGGGTTCGCCGCAAACTGTGATCTGGTGCGGGCCCAGCTCCAGCACCGCAGATTAAAGCCGGGTGAGACAGTGCAGGAGCTGGCACAGGAGATTTACCAATCAGTCAGGATCGCGTATCGGGACCTTACAGTGGAGGCGTGGGACAGACTGGCACTCGAGAAATTTTTAGCTGCTCTTCCTGACCCTGAGGTCCGAGCGCTGGTGGAGCTACAGGATCCACCCACCGTTCACCGAGCGGCCGAGTGCGCGGCCAGGCTGGCCTCGTGGAGTCGGCCGGGTCGGGTTGCAGAGAGGCCATCGGTGACGATCCGACAGGCGGAGATCCAGGATCAGGGAGGGGGGCTGGGAGAAATTGGCATTACCCAAATGTTTCAGGAAATTTGCCAGAAACTGTCAAGTTTGATAAAGGGTAATCCGGTAGTTAGTGCGCCAAAGCGGCGGGGTCCAGCCCAGCCAATAGAGCAATTCGATTATGGCCGAGGGGGTCCGGAACCGGAAGAGACATTTCACCGATACTCACGGGGGCCTTTTATGGGGAGTAGTTTCCGGTGCGGGCGAAGAGGATACATGCAACGATATTGCCGGTACCCGGCGATGGAGAGACCCTCCAATAGACTTTCAAGCCCGGAGAGGATGAATCCTCCTGCTGAACCGCCAGGTCTATCCGAGATGCCCTTTCATAGGTCAGGTCCGGAGATCACTGTCGGGGGTCCGGGAGACTAGATTGGGCTGAGCATATACGGCCATGCTCGGCTGCTGAGATTGTGGCGAAGTGCCATCCTTTGGTGGAAAAAAATGAATTGTGGGAAAATTGGCATGGGTTTGTAAGTTCTGCTGGGTTTTAGAGTGACAATCGGGACAGTGGGTAATTGGAAACAAAGCGGGCACGAGTGGCTGTCCAATGGCTGGTGCGTGGATCGGGTGAGAAGTGCTGTGTGAGTTGTTTTAAGTGAAGAAGTGAAATGTATGGTGCACACATTGTTTTTTTTATTGGGCATGGTGTGGTAACAGGGAAGGTCATGGTCGGTGAAGTGTTAGAAATGCAGGTGTCACATGTAAGGCCGATGGGGTGGGGGAGTCATGTGGGTTTTGTGGGTGGGGATGATGTGCTTGTCCACAGGGATTGCTGAAGCTCACGGTGAGCGTGAATTGCGACCCCCTTCAAGGAGATTCACCACCTGGTGGCTAATGGTGACAGTGTCTGGAGGCAACTGGGAGAGGGTCTGGTTGGGCAACCAAGGCGGGTAGGACCTTGGCGACCCAGGAAGGCCAGAGGAGCCAGTGAGACCCCTTCCAGAGTGTTGTACGGGATTAGAGCTGATGGCTACCAGGGGAGAGGGAATCAAAGGGAGCGGGGCGGAGAAACGCCCGGGTTGGACTAAAGCTTACCTGTGGGCATGGTTGCACCTGAGATGCCCCCATCATCTTGTGGTAACGCACCCCACGGCCACGACGGGATTCAGCCTGCATGATTAAAATGAGGACCATGACCTAGAAATGTGATGATGACCATGGTGTGAGTGTTGTGAAGATGTACGAGTCCCACTCGATCCCGCACAACTTGACATGTGCAGCAAGGGCATGATGTCCGCATAATTTTGGGGCAAGCAAATTTGAAAATTGGCTCCCCAGGTAACGCTGGGTCTATTAGCATCCACTGGGGGAGGCGGTCAAGTGTAAATATCCTGTGAATAGTGTCGTTAAGGCTTAGAGTAGGAATGTAAAGTATAAGTGTTGTGTTTTTGTGGAACCTTTTGTTTCCCCTCCCCAGATCACTGGAAGAGTGCTGGGCAAGAGCAATGATCCAGAAGATGGAGTGCAACTTCGCTCAGTGCTCTCATGTGATAAAATAAAATAAAAAAAACAAAAAAACGAATGATTGTTTCGGCGAGGATAAGGCCATAAGGGGGTAGTACATTAAGCAGGATAGGTAAGTTAGCTGCGACTCGCTGCCCATTGCCCCTCCTACTTTATTTCGTTAGGTTAATTAGGTGTGAGTCAGTAAGTGTTAAGGCTGGTACGGTAGCGCCTGTGATATACCTTGCAGGAGCTGCGGTACCAGAGGAGGGGGCAGTGTTACGTTTGAGGGGGGGGGTATGCATTCAAAGGGTAATTAGGATGTTTAATTAGGTTTGCCATGCTGTTCGAGTTTACCAGGATCTCGATGTAATAAGTAGCAATTCAGTGGTGATAAGTTGTCGAGTAAATGTTCATTTCTTCAAGGGGGGAAATGATAATTGTCACGTAATTAGATAGGGACACGGGATAGGGTAAGTGTGTCTGCGTAAACCCCTTTTGGTATTCTCTGAAGACTGGCCGTGACGCCACAGGACAGTGCAGCGGATGGCTCCGCCCCGTGATCACGATTGGCGGAAGGCGATGGCGGTGGGCCAATAAACGGCTCGATTGAAGTGACGAGGACCAAGGATAAAAAGGTTCTGTTCAGGGTCGAAAAGGAAGAGGAAGAAGATTACAACCAAAAGATCGTGTTTTTTTGGTGGGGAGGCTGTTGCGCGGGGAGCATCCTTGTTGTTGTGCTGATTCGATCGTGTTCTTGATCGTGTCTTGGAGCCTTGCTGAGCCTCGTGCCTCACCTTGGTTGGCTCTGGGGTTCTGCTGACTCGGAGTACGGGGTCGAACGGCGGGCGGACCTGCCTCCCTCTCCTGCTCGCAACTTGGCGCCAGAACTGGTTCCCTGGCGGCTGTGAGCGGACTTGGGCCAAGACCAGGAGGTCGACAGCACCACGGTTTCTCCTGCCCCCCTGACGAGAGCAAGGCCAGCTCGTCCGATGCCGATCCAGGGACAGTTGCGTCCACACCACGGTCCAGCCTGACCACCAGAAATAGCTACGTTTTGTGTGTGTGTGTGTGTGTGTGTGTGTGTGTGTGTGTGTGTGTGTGTGTGTGTGTGTGTGTGTGTGTGTGTGTGTGTGTGTGTGTGTGTGTGTGTGTGTGCTTGGCGCCTTAGAGGGATTGAGAACTGTATATTCATTGGAATTGTCTGTGTTTTTCCCCACGCCCGATCCCACACCATTCCGTCGAATCGCCCCGGATCCCTCTTCTTGTCGAGTCTTGTTATTTCTGGTAATAATAAAAACAAATAAACATCATCAACTCAGTAAAAAGTGACTCGTGCCACCTTCCTCGTCCCGTTTGCGGTAGAGCGATTAGAACCGCCATGTTTGGGTTATAAATAAATAAACCGCCTCCATCGTTTTGACTCATTCTACGTTGGCGGGACTGTTCAAGTCCCGTGGACGTCACAGTATTGACATTTATGTCTCCACTGCTGTAAGCCACAAGTCAATAGATGTCTGGGTCAGGCATGGGGAGTCATGGATTCACTGATTCATGGGGTGTGGCACTTTTGGTACCAGTGCAGGAGGACGAAAGTTTGAGTCTTCAGGTCCTTGGTGCTTCCAGATTTGCTCTATGGATGTGAGACTAGGACTCTGATCAGGGATCCAAGATGAAGACTTAACTCTTTCGGTGCCAGGTCTCTTCGGAGAATCCTTGGCTATCGCTGGTCAGACTTTGTGTCCAACGAGCGGTTGCTGAGAAAGACTCAAATGAGATTTGCTTCCTGTAGAGTCCGTGAACATCAGCTGCGGCTGTATGGACATGTAGCTCATTTTCCTGATGCTGATCCTGCTCACCAGATTTTTTCAGTGAGGGAGCCTCGAGAGTGGAGGAGGCCAATGGGCCAACTATGTGCCGCCTGATTGCAGCAGGTTGATCAGCATCTCAATGATATGGGGTTGGGCCAGGCATCTGCCTGGGTGATGGCCAGACGGACTCCGCAGCGATGCGCTGCTCCGGAACATTCTCCCATACCTGACCCTGACCTGACCTAAGTCTTTAGGGTTCTTAAGGGTATTGGGGGTCTTAAAGGTCTTGGAAGTTCTTAAAAGGTCTTCAAAGGTTTCGGTGGTTTGAACAGCCTCAAGGGTTGAAAGATTGAAAAGGTACATTCCTATAGAATGTAATTAATAGACATATGTGTATTAAGGGTGCAACTGACGTTCAAACAATACGTAATTAATAGACATATAGACACAAGGCTTCATGGATGGATGGACTCTTAAGGGTATTCAGGGTCTTAACTGGTCGCATGGACATGAAGGGGTCATGGGTTTCAATGGTCTTTGAGGTTTTAAGGGTCTTCTGGGTCTTTAAAGGCTTATGTGGTGGATGAAATTACCCTTCAGACAATCCCCGAGTCTGACTTGGTCTATGAAACGTCAAATTTTCCTTGCTTCCCTTGCCGGTTAGTGTACTTCAATCAAATCCTGTCAATTTCATCAATTATTCTGAAATCAAGTTAATATTAAGGAAATCTACATGTAAAAGGTGTTGGGCATGCGTCTGTGTGTGCGTGCGACTTCCACCAATTGGTTGGACAATTCGTCCGACTCCGACCTCAATTTCCATATTTTACCTTTTAAAACCATTTATAACTCGAGAATTTACCCTTTAGAACTTACCCTTGAGAACCTTTGCTCTCAAGCAGCACTTTTGCTGCAGAGGTTCTGCATGTTTGCTGTTATTTCCGATGATTTTTTTCCTTCAAATTGTGACGGGTTTCTGTGAAGTCAGTCATTGCATGATAGGGGAACAGAAAGTGGTACATATTCCACTGTTTTGACGTGGGAATGCCCACTTGCTTTTGTGAGCAGGAGGGTGAGAGTAAAGATGGAGGAGGGGGAGATTGGGACCATACTGTGTGCAGGGCATTGGTGCTGCTTAAGCAGTCTCCTTGGCTATTGGGCACAATCCTGGACAGGTCGCCACTCTGACACAGTACACCAGCATCCTGGCACTCATTTTCCCGACCTCGGAAGGCTGACAGGCCGAGTTAACCCCACTTTGTATTAATTAAACAGCTAAGCGGGATTTGAACTCAGGACCCTCGGATCCCAAGCCCACCACTCTAACCATAAAGCCAACACCAGGCACCAGGTAAAGATGAAACGGCTTTGGAAGGGGGAGGTTGAGGCTTTGGAATAGGGGGGGGTGGAGAGCAAAGATGGGACAGAGTTGATACGGGGAGGTTGACTTTTTTTGCTAAGGAGTTGTTCGAATTGCATGTGTAAGTTTACTCAGTAAAAATGAAAGTGTGTGTGTGTGTGTGTGTGTGTGTGTGTGTGTGTGTGTGTGTGTGTGTGTGTGTGTGTGTGTGTGTGTGTGTGTTTGACTGTAGGGAATGATGCAATCACCCAATGGGTAATGTTCTGGTGCACATAAAACTAGCACAGCACTCGGTAGAGCGCATACCTCCACCACACTGAACAGTTTACGTTTTGTATTCTACTGATGGTGGGATCTGCGTTCGGATCTGAACCTAAATGTAGTCAGCTTGTTCTTGTCAGCTCCCAAACTCCTCCACCAAGTTTTGTCATAATCCGTCCAAATTTTTTGAAATATCATGCTGTAGGCCTATATCTTTTTTGCCCCCATTTCTCAATGGTGAAGAATCATTTAAGAAATTTTAAAAAACTCTCGGATCTGGATCCGGATTCAGATCCTTCCCGAAATTTCATCAATTCGTCATTGTCAAACACCCAACCAGTCCACCAAGTGCCCTCCGAATCCGTCCACAACTTTTTGAGATATCGCGTGATACATGTATATCGTTTTGGGCCCTATCTCTCATTGGTGAAGAATCACTTTTAAAATTGGAGTATCCGGATCCAGATCTTCACAAAATCGAAACAATTCTTCCGTGTTACACACCCAACCTGTCCACCAAGTTTCGTCCAAATCCGTTATCAACTTTCTGAGATATCCCGCTCACGGACAAACAAACAAACAAACAGACAGACAGACAGACAAAAAACAAACAAACAGTCAAACAGACGGTAGTGAAAACATAACCTCCATCCACCTTCAGTGACGGTGGTAATTACCTGCATTACAGGGGAATTTATTTTTAAACCCAAAAGGAATTTCCCAGACCAGTAACCTCAACCTCTCAATTCCCGGTTCCAAGCTCCGTCAACAAAGCAGTAAATTCTGCCACTGCACACCTTGTGCCAACCGACGATCCCAAACGAGAAGTCGTGTCCACAAAGTATCATTTGTTCCTCTTGGTTCAAATCCCCACCGTGGGTTTTTCCACAAACGTTCTCATTCAACCGATTACTTAATCCTGAAAAACACCTATGTGTCAAATGATGTCATAATAAATTATGGGCTTATCTCAACAGGCCATGGGGAACACTAATACACACCCTCAACTTGGCAGGAAGGGGGCATCGGATCACAGTATTGCACCATCTGCTTCATTGGTGATAACGTTTAGTTTTTTTTGGTACAAATCGACAGGCAGGGATTGGGTTAAACAGCAACAGTGGCTTTCAGCACACCCCCATGTTAGTCGCATTGGTGTCTCCAAAAGGTTCCCCCTTGCTCGGCCTGATTATAGGGACAGTCAAGGCAAGCAGAATCATTGGCTTTAATTTTGACTTCATGGCGTGCCAGACGATTGTGTAAAATAGACACAATCAATGATATCAGATGTTTAGCGACTGTTAATCAAACACCTTACTACGAGTCATCCAGATTATAGGACCATAAAGGAGCATCCACATATAAAGTACGCTCTGGTGGTGAGTCAACTGAAAAAGGGGAAAGAGGAAGTTGCGAGGGAGGGGAGAACAAGAATGAGGTTGGGAATAGTTGTAAGTAGAAATGAGAGAAGGATTGTCATCTGCATGCAGATGGGATATTACACTGAATACCTCATACATTACTCAGCAAAGAAGGTGAGGTATTTAGGCTGGTCTCCGTTACACCGTTGACAATGTACTCTCAAACGGAAGAACAAAATTGCCCTGACCTATTTCTTGCAACTCCAGGGTGTCCAACTGAGTCCAATTTTAGTTACTTCACCCAAAGATAAAGCACTTTGAGGTTTATTTCTTTAAGTGCATGAAATGTAATGATGTCAGCCATATCATCATGGAATGCATGTGAATGAGGACGAGCAAAATTGGTTTTATAAAGACAATACTGAAAGAAAATCAGGTATTCATTCATAAGTTTGACTGAGGCTGAAATGTTGTCGTCATCTCAACATCCGGTCCATAATGCTGACAACCCAAGTTCAACTCCCAGACACTACACTTGTTTGTCCCTGCAATTAATCTCAATGTGTACTGATGTATACTGATGTCTTTGCGCAAATTTCTCTCCTTTGATCATGTAACCATTTGAAATAAATATATAGTAAGACCTTAAAATATATAAACAGAAAACATGCAAACAGGATTTGAACCAGAAGAGCATTCGATGGGACAATTAGATTGTAGGAACAGTGTTCCTTCATTTTCCCTTTGAATAATTTCTTCTCTTCTGTTTTTTGAAAATTCAAACTTTGAAAGAATTTAAAACAAATATAAAATGACATGAATTTGAAACTGATGATTTGGAAGTGTTTCTGGAGTGGTTAGCTTCTGCTTAGCTTGAGTATATTAGGAGGAGTGCAGGAATAAGGAATATTACCGAAAGTCCTGGGAGGTACGTCTACGTTGCTTTGGTTATGTTTTCTGGAGGGAAGAGGGGAATGCGGTTAGGCAGGGATTTGATACAGATGAAGATGGCAGGAGGAAAAAGGGCATTCCAAAATCAATTTGGAAAGAGGTGGGAGAGAGGATGTGGGGGTGAGGTGAGGATAGAGGGGGGAGGTGAGAGTAAACATGTGGAGCAACCCGATGAGAAGGTTGGATTTAATGGGGGAATCATATATACATATATACCAGGGTGGATCGGCTTTCCACGCTTGCAAGACCGCACGACACGACAGAGGGACAAACACCGCCACGGTGTGAAAAACACCTCACCGCCAAGGTATGAAAAAAAACCTCACCACCAAGAAATTAAAAACACCTCACCACAACGTTATTAAAAACAGCTCACCTCCACATTATTAAAAACAGCTCACCTCCACTTTATTAAAAACACCTCAACTCCACATTATTAAAAACAGCTCACCTCCACATTATTAAAAACACCTCAACTCCACATTATTAAAAACACCTCAACTCCACATTATTAAAAACACCTCAACTACACATTATTAAAAACACCTCAACTCCACATTATTAAAAACACCTCACCTCCACTTTATTAAAAACACCTCAATGGCACATTATTAAAAACACCTCAACTCCACATTATTAAAAACACCTCAATGGCACATTATTAAAAACACCTCAATGGCACATCATTAAAAACACCTCAACTCCACATTATCAAAAACACCTCAACTCCACATTATTAAAAACACCTCAATGGAACATTATTAAAAACACCTCAACTCCACATTATCAAAAACACCTCACCTCCACATTATTACAAACAACTCAACTCCACATTATTAAAAACACCTCAACTCCACATTATTAAAAACACCTAAACTCCACATTATTAAAAACACCTCACCTCCACATTATTAAAAACACCTCAACTCCACATTATTAAAAACACCTCAACGCAACATTATTAAAAACACCTCAACTCCACATTATTAACAACTCCTCACCTCCACATTATTAAAAACACCTCAACTCCACAATATTAAAAACACCTCACCTCCACATTATTTCAAAACACCTCAACTCCACATTATTAAAAACACCTCAACTCCACATTATTAAAAACACCTCAACTCCACATTATTAAAAATACCTCAATGCAACATTATTTAAAAACACCTCAACTCCACATTATTAAAAGCACCTCACCTCCACATTTTTAAAAACACCTCACCTCCACATTATTAAAAACACCTCACCTCCACATTATTAAAACACCTCAACTCCACATTATTAAAAACACCTCACCTCCATCATTATTAAAAACACCTCAACTCCACATTATTAAAAACACCTCAACTCAAAATTATTTAAAAAAACCTCAACTCCACATTATTAAAAACACCTCAACTCCACATTATTAAAAACACCTGAACTCCACATTATTAAAAACACCTCAACTCCACATTATTAAAAACACCTCACCTCCACATTATTAAAAACACCTCAACTCCACATTTTTAAAAACACCTCACCTCCACATTATTAAAAACACCTCAACTCCACATTTTTAAAAACCCCTCAATGCAACATTATTTAAAAACACCTCAACTGCACATTATTAAAAGCACCTCACCTCCACATTATTAAAAACACCTCAATGGCACATTATTAAAAACACCTCAACTCCACATTATTAAAAACACCTCAACTCCACATTATTAAAAACACCTCAACTCCACATTATTAAAAACACCTCATCTCCACATTATTAAAAACACCTAAATTCCACATTATTAAAAGCACCTCACCTCCACATTATTAAAAACAACTCAATGGCACATTATTAAAAACACCTCAACTCCACATTATTAAAAACACCTCAACGCAACATTATTAAAAACACCTCAACTCCACATTATTAAAAACACCTCACCTCCACATTATTAAAAAACCTCAACTCCACATTATTAACAACACCTCAACTCCACATTATTAAAAACACCTCAACTCCACATTATTAAAAACACCTCAACTCCACATTATTAAAAACACCTCAACTCCACATTATTAAAAACACCTCAACTCCACATTATTAAAAACACCTCAACTCCACATTATTAAAAACACCTCAACTCCACATTATTAAAAACACCTCAACTCCACATTATTAAAAACACCTCAACTCCACATTATTTAAAATACCTCAATGCAACATTATTTAAAAACACCTCAACTCCACATGATTAAAAACACCTCAACTCCACATTATTAAAAACACCTCAACTCCACATTATTTAAAAACACCTCAACTCCACATTATTAAAAACACCTCAACTCCACATTATTAAAAACACCTCAACTCCACATTATTAAAAACACCTCAACTCCACATTATTAAAAACACCTCAACTCCACATTATTAAAAACACCTCAACTCCACATTATTAAAAACACCTCAACTCCACATTATTAAAAACACCTCAACTCCACATTATTTAAAATACCTCAATGCAACATTATTTGAAAACACCTCAACTGCACATTATTAAAAGCACCTCACCTCCACATTATTAAAAACACCTCAACTCCACATTATTAAAAACACCTCAACTCCACATTATTAAAAATACCTCAATGCAACATTATTTAAAAACACCTCAACTCCACATTATTAAAAGCACCTCACCTCCACATTTTTAAAAATACCTCACCTCCACATTATTAAAAACACCTCACCTCCACATTATTAAAACACCTCAACTCCATCATTATTAAAAACACCTCAACTCCACATTAATAAAAACACCTCAACTCAAAATTATTAAAAAAAGCTCAACTCCACATTATTAAAAACACCTCAACTCCACATTATTAACACCACCTCAACTCCACATTATTAAAAACACCTCAACTCCACATTATTAAAAACACCTCAACTCCACATTATTAAAAACACCTCAACTCCACATTATTAAAAACACCTCAACTCCACATTATTAAAAACACCTCAACTCCACATTATTTAAAAACACCTCAACTCCACATTATTAAAAACACCTCAACTCCACATTATTAAAAACACCTCAACTCCACATTACTAAAAACACCTCAATGGCACATTATTAAAAACACCTCAACTCCACATTATTAAAAACACCTCAACTCCACATTATTAAAAACACCTCAACTCCACATTATTAAAAACACCTCAACTCCACATTATTAAAAACACCTCAACTCCACATTATTAAAAACACCTCAACTCCACATTATTAAAAACACCTCAACTCCACATTATTAAAAATACCTCAACTCAACATTATTTAAAAACACCTCAACTCCACATTATTAAAAACACATCAACTCCACATTATTAAAAACACCTCAACTCCACATTATTTAAAAACACCTCAACTCCACATTATTAAAAACACCTCAACTCCACATTATTAAAAACACCTCAACTCCACATTATTAAAAACACC
Source organism: Eptatretus burgeri (assembly GCF_056783735.1). Lineage (NCBI taxonomy): Eukaryota > Metazoa > Chordata > Myxini > Myxiniformes > Myxinidae > Eptatretus > Eptatretus burgeri. The sequence continues at coordinate 36,104,832 of NC_140963.1, read as the reverse complement.
TCAACTCCACATTATTAAAAACACCTCAACTCCACATTATTTAAAAACACCTCAACTCCACATTATAAAAAACACCTCAACTCCACATTATTAAAAACACCTCCCCTCCACATTATTAAAAACACCTCAATGCAACATTATTTAAAAACACCTCAACTCCACATTATTAAAAAGCACCTCAACTGCACCTTATTAAAAACACCTCAACTCTACATTATTAAAAACACCTCCCCTCCACATTATTAAAAACACCTCAACTCCACATTATTAAAAATACCTCAATGCAACATTATTTAAAAACACCTCAACTCCACATTATTAAAAGCACCTCACCTCCACATTTTTAAAAATACCTCACCTCCACATTATTAAAAACACCTCACCTCCACATTATTAAAACACCTCAACTCCATCATTATTAAAAACACCTCAACTCAAAATTATTAAAAAAACCTCAACTCCACATTATTAAAAACACCTCAACTCCACATTATTAAAAACACCTCAACTCCACATTATTAAAAACACCTCAACTCCACATTATTAAAAACACCTCAACTCCACATTATTAAAAACACCTCACCTCCACATTATTAAAAACACCTCAACTCCAATTATTAAAAATACCTCAACTCCACATTATTAAAAACCCCTCAATGCAACATTATTTAAAAACACCTCAACTGCACATTATTAAAAGCACCTCACCTCCACATTATTAAAAACACCTCAACTCCACATTATTAAAAACACCTCAATGGCACATTATTAAAAACACCTCAACTCCACATTATTAAAAACACCTCAACTCCACATTATTAAAAACACCTCAACTCCACATTATTAAAAACACCTCAACTCCACATTATTAAAAACACCTCAACTCCACATTATTAAAAACACCTCACCTCCACATTATTAAAAACACCTCAACTCCACATTATTAAAAACACCTCAACTCCACATTATTAAAAACACCTCAACTCCACATTATTAAAAACACCTCAACTCCACATTATTAAAAACACCTCAACTCCACATTATTAAAAACACCTCAACTCCACATTATTAAAAACACCTCAACTCCACATTATTAAAAACACCTCAACTCCACATTATTAAAAACACCTCAACTCCACATTATTAAAAACACCTCAACTCCACATTATTAAAAACACCTCAACTCCACATTATTAAAAACACCTCAACTCCACATTATTTAAAATACCTCAATGCAACATTATTTAAAAACACCTCAACTCCACATGATTAAAAACACCTCAACTCCACATTATTAAAAACACCTCAACTCCACATTATTTAAAAACACCGCAACTCCACATTATTAAAAACACCTCAACTCCACATTATTAAAAACACGGCAACTGCACATTATTAGAAACACCTCAACTCCGCATTATTGAAAACACCTCAACTCCACATTATTAAAAACACCTCAACTCCACATTATTAAAAACAACTCAACTCCACATTATTAAAAACACCTCAACTCCACATTATTAAAAATACCTCAACTCCACATTATTAAAAACACCTCAACTCCACATTATTAAAAACACCTCAACTCCACATTATTAAAAACACCTCAACTCCACATTATTAAAAACACCTCAACTCCACATTATTAAAAACACCTCAACTCCACATTATTAAAAACACCTCAACTCCACATTATTAAAAACACCTCAACTCAACATTATTTAAAAACACCTCAACTCCACATTATTAAAAACACCTCACCTCCACATTATTAAAAACACCTCAACTCCACATTATTAAAAACACCTCAACTCCACATTATTAAAAACACCTCAACTCCACATTATTAAAAACACCTCAACTCCACATTATTAAAAACACCTCAACTCCACATTATTAAAAACACCTCAACTCCACATTATTAAAAACACCTCAACTCCACATTATTAAAAACACCTCAACTCCACATTATTAAAAACACCTCAACTCCACATTATTAAAAACACCTCAACTCCACATTATTAAAAACACCTCAACTCCACATTATTAAAAACACCTCAACTCCACATTATTAAAAACACCTCACCTCCACATTATTAAAAACACCTCAACTCCACATTATTAAAAACACCTCAACTCCACATTATTAAAAATACCTCAATGCAACATTATTTAAAAACACCTCAACTCCACATTATTAAAAACACCTCACCTCCACATTATTTAAAAACACCTCAACTCCACATTATTAAAAACACCTCAACTCCACATTATTAAAAACACCTCAACTCCACATTATTAAAAATACCTCAATGCAACATTATTTAAAAACACCTCAACTCCACATTATTAAAAACACCTCAACTCCACATTATTAAAAACACCTCACCTCCACATTATTAAAAACACCTCAACTCCACATTATTAAAAACACCTCAACTCCACATTATTTAAAAACACCTCAACTCCACATTATTAAAAACACCTCAACTCCACATTCTTAAAAATACGTCAACGCAACATTATTAAAAACACCTCATCTCCACATTATTAAAAACACCTAAACTCCACATTATTAAAAACACCTCAACTCCACATTATTAAAAACACCTCAACTCCACATTATTTAAAATACCTCAATGCAACATTATTTGAAAACACCTCAACTGCACATTATTAAAAGCACCTCACCTCCACATTATTAAAAACACCTCAACTCCACATTATTAAAAACACCTCAACTCCACATTATTAAAAACACATCAACTCCACATTATTAAAAATACCTCAATACAACATTATTTAAAAACACCTCAACTCCACATTATTAAAAACAGCTCAACTCCACATTATTAAAAATACCTCACCTCCACATTATTAAAAACACCTCACCTCCACATTATTAAAACACCTCAACTCCATCATTATTAAAAACACCTCAACTCCACATTAATAAAAACACCTCAACTCAAAATTATTAAAAAAACCTCAACTGCACATTATTAAAAGCACCTCACCTCCACATTATTAAAAACACCTCAACTCCACATTATTAAAAACACCTCAATGGCACATTATTAAAAACACCTCAACTCCACATTATTAAAAACACCTCAACTCCACATTATTAAAAACACCTCAACTCCACATTATTAAAAACACCTCATCTCCACATTATTAAAAACACCTAAATTCCACATTATTAAAAACAAATTACCTCCACATTATTAAAAATACCTCAACTCCACATTATTAAAAATACCTTAACGCAACATTATTAAAAACACCTCAACTCCACATTATTAAAAACACCTCAACTCCACATTATTAAAAACACCTCAACGCAACATTATTAAAAACACCTCAACTCCACATTATTAAAAACACCTCACCTCCACATTATTTAAAAACACCTCAACCCCACATTATAAAAACACCTCAACTCCACATTATTTAAAAACACCTCAACTCCACATTATCAAAAACACCTCAACTCCACATTATTAAAAACACCTCAACTCCACATTATTTAAAATACCTCAATGCAACATTATTTGAAAACACCTCAACTGCACATTATTAAAAGCACCTCATCTCCACATTATTAAAAACACCTCATCTCCACATTATTAAAAACACTTCACCGACACATTATTAAAAGCACCTCACCTCCACATTATTAAAAACACCTCAACTCCACATTATTAAAAACACCTCAACTCCACATTATTAAAAACACCTCAACTCCACATCATTAAAAACACCTCAACTCCACATCATTAAAAACACCTCACCTCCACATTATTAAAAACACCTCATCTCCACATTATTAAAAATACCTCAACTCCACATTATTAAAAACACCTCAACTCCACATTATTAAAAACACCTCATCTCCACATTATTAAAAATACCTCAACTCCACATTATTAAAAACACCTCATCTCCACATTATTAAAAACACCTAAACTCCACATTATTAAAAACACATTACCTCCACATTCTTAAAAATACGTCAACGCAACATTATTAAAAACACCTCACCTCCACATTATTAAAAACACCTCACCTCCACATTATTAAAAACACCTCAACTCCACATTATTAAAAACACCTCATCTCCACATTATTAAAAACACCTCATCTCCACATTATTAAAAACACCTCATCTCCACATTATTAAAAACACCTCACCTCCACATTATTAAAAACACCTCCCCACCACATTATTAAAAACACCTCATCTCCACATTATTAAAAACACCTAAACTCCACATTATTAAAAACACTTCATCTCCACATTATTAAAAACACCTCACCTCCACATTATTAAAAACACCTCACCTCCACATTATTAAAAACACCTCCCCTCCACATTATTAAAAACACCTCACCTCCACATTATTAAAAACACCTCCCCTCCACATTATTAAAAACACCTCAACTCCACATTATTAAAAATACCTCAATGCAACATTATTTAAAAACACCTCAACTCCACATTATTAAAAACACCTCACCTCCACATTATTTAAAAACACCTCAACTCCACATTATTAAAAACACCTCAACTCCACATTATTAAAAACACCTAAACTCCACATTATTTAAAATACCTCAATGCAACATTATTTAAAAACACCTCAACTCCACATGATTAAAAACACCTCAACTGCACCTTATTAAAACACCTCACCTCCACATTATTAAAAAGTCCTCAACTCCACATTATTAAAAACACCTCACCTCCACATTATTTAAAAACACCTCAACTCCACATTATTAAAAACACCTCAACTCCACATTATTAAAAACACCTCAACTCCACATTATTAAAAACACCTCAACTCCACATTATTAAAAACACCTCAACTCCACGTTATTAAAAACACCTCAACTCCACATTATTAAAAACACCTCAACTCCACATTATTTAAAATACCTCAATGCAACATTATTTGAAAACACCTAAACTGCACATTATTAAAAGCACCTCATCTCTACATTATTAAAAACACCTCATCTCCACATTATTAAAAGCACCTCACCTCCACATTATTAAAAACACCTCAACTCCACATTATTAAAAACACCTCAACTCCACATTATTAAAAACACCTCACCTACACATTATTAAAAGCACCTCACCTACACATTATTAAAAGCACCTCACCTCCACATTATTAAAAACACCTCACCTCCACATTAAAAACACCTCAACTCCACATAATTAAAAACACCTCATCTCCACATTATTAAAAACACCTAAACTCCACATTATTAAAAACACCTAAACTCCACATTATTAAAAACACCTCACCTCCACATTATTAAAAACACCTCACCTCCACATTATTAAAAACACCTCCCCTCCACATTATTAAAAACACCTCATCTCCACATTATTAAAAACACCTAAACTCCACATTATTAAAAACACTTCATCTCCACATTATTAAAAACACCTCACCTCCACATTATTAAAAACACCTCACCTCCACATTATTAAAAACACCTCACCTCCACATTATTAAAAACACCTCACCTCCACATTATTAAAAACACCTCCCCTCCACATTATTAAAAACACCTCAACTCCACATTATTAAAAATACCTCAATGCAACATTATTTAAAAACACCTCAACTCCACATTATTAAAAACACCTCATCTCCACATTATTAAAAACACCTAAACTCCACATTATTAAAAACACCTCACCTACACATTATTAAAAGCACCTCACCTACACATTATTAAAAGCACCTCACCTACACATTATTAAAAGCACCTCACCTACACATTATTAAAAACACCTCAACTCCACATTATTAAAAACACCTCAACTCCACATTATTAAAAACACCTCACCTCCACATTATTAAAAGCACCTCATCTCCACATTATTAAAAACACCTCATCTCCACATTATTAAAAACACTTCACCTACACATTATTAAAAGCACCTCACCTCCACATTATTAAAAACACCTCAACTCCACATTATTAAAAACACCTCACCTACACATTATTAAAAGCACCTCACCTACCCATTATTAAAAGCACCTCACCTACACATTATTAAAAGCACCTCACCTCCACATTATTAAAAACACCTCAACTCCACATTATTAAAAACACCTCAACTCCACATCATTAAAAACACCTCACCTCCACATTATTAAAAACACCTCATCTCCACATTATTAAAAACACCTCACCTCCACATTATTAAAAACACCTCACCTCCACATTATTAAAAAACACCTCACCTCAACTCCACATTATTAAAAACTCCTCATCTCCACATTATTAAAAACACCTAAACTCCACATTATTAAAAACACTTCATCTCCACATTATTAAAAACACCTCACCTCCACATTATTAAAAACACCTCACCTCCACATTATTAAAAACACCTCACCTCCTCATTATTAAAAACACCTCACCTCCACATTATTAAAAACACCTCACCTCCACATTATTAAAAACACCTCCCCTCCACATTATTAAAAACACCTCAATGCAACATTATTTAAAAACACCTCAACTCCACATGATTAAAAACACCTCAACTGCACCTTATTAAAAACACCTCAACTCCACATTATTAAAAACACCTCACCTCCACATTATTTAAAAACACCTCAACTCCACATTATTAAAAACACCTCAACTCCACATTATTTAAAATACCTCAATGCAACATTATTTGAAAACACCTAAACTGCACATTATTAAAAGCACCTCATCTCCACATTATTA
>NC_140963.1:36039568-36089568 GCF_056783735.1 Eptatretus burgeri | reverse complement strand
TTTATAACTTCTTATTGTATTCATTTTTCTGTATTCTTCCTTCTTTAAGGTTAAACATTTGCAATAATGTTTAAAGTTTATTGTTTCCTTTATATTTTTCTTTATTCCCTTTAGCTTCTAATCACACCTTTCAATGTTATTATTATCAATATACGTAAAAGCATAAGACTTTGATCTCAAACACACAAATTCAATCATGACCTTTCCACCCAACTCATCCTTAAACATACCAATAACCTTTTTATTCTTTGATGAAAACAACACATCACCTGACTTATAATCACTTGTATCATATATATCAATATTATCAATCATATCCTCATATACATCACTTGTCTTAATTTATAATATAAAACTATCTGTATCCATACATACCAATGGACACAATATCCTTATACTTTGATTTTAAATTATTATAGTAATAGTCATACATTAACGACGTTGACAAGTCCAGAATTTATGTTACTATATAAATAGGTTTATCCATTTGAATACTTTTTTTTCAAATGAAGACCACAAAAGTTCCCTGAAAACACCTCCGCTCGTTCAAAACTTGGTCTATTAATTAACTTTGAAGTCTGTTTCCAAGATGTAGCAAGTCTTACGTTTTGTCAATTCCTAACATTTTCCATAGTCTTTCCAAATACAGCATTATTCATTAATTTATACAAGTCCTTCTCAAAATCAGTTTTTGCTTCTGTTCTCCTTTTTGTATTAAAATCAATATACTTCTTTAACCAATGACTGTTCAACTTTCAAAATCTGATGAATTTTCCTCACTCTCAACCCAGCAGATAAATATTGTCTCAAGTTCCTTTGATGCAAAACATAACTTTCTTTATCATTTAATGTAGTAAGTAGTTTTTCTGGAGATTTACCTTTTACTTTAAATGACTGTTGGTAATCACTTAACCATTCTTTTCTTGACTTTCTTTATCAGGGGCATAAGGTAGCTTTATGTTTGTGATGAAGTTCTTCTGGATATTTTAAATCAACCTCAAAATAATATCCAACTTCAGCTTCATCCAATTCTTTTTGAGAGGAGACAACAATGTGTGATAAAACTTTTCATAATGTTTTTCTTTAACCCATTTATTTAAGTTTCCATAAGGTAAAGATTGAGACATAGCCCACCCATACAAATTGTTAGCATCATAATACATCAGGTAAGAGTTGTCCTCATTCTTATTATAATCAGGAAGATATTTGTTATTTGCTTTAGCATATCTCTTGGAACATACTTAAGATATTCCTCCTCTTTTAGCATTCTCTATCATTAAAAGCATATCTATATCAATGATTAATTCCAAATTTTGTTTTGTAATTTTTAACAAAACACTCCAAGCCAAACCAGGGGCTGTGTAATAGTGAACGGGGTCTAATCCATAAGAATTTTTATTATGACAGACTGTTCTAAAAGTTTCAAACACATCAGCCAATAACAATACATCAGTTTTAAGATACAAATTATGATATTCTCCAAGATTCTTTCTATTAAATTTCTCCCAAACCTTTTTAGCTTGTGTAATCTCTATCAGAAATATGAGCTGTATTTAACTTACCATAGAAACTTTCCCTTGAAGGAAGTTGTGTTTCTTTCAACTTCTCAAAAGAATCCATGAAGTCATACAGATATATTCCCTTTTGTGATAAGAGATGAATCTCTTCTTCATTTGAGAAATGTGATTTAAGATTCGGAAACTTTTTAATATTTGATGCTAAGTTAGATAATGGACTTGCCATAAACTTGTATGTGTCAAGAAATCTGATATGGGTTATGGGGGATGTATGAATTGTTTTTGTGAATGAGATGTATTTTTGATCTGTGTTTGGAATGGCAGAAATATCTCCAGATGTCATTGAAAGTTAATTTATAAATAGATGTGTGTCATAGTGAGCGTTGTTGTGAATAAATACAGGAATAAAGTTTGGAGGCTTGTAATTAAGATTACAATGGGAATGAGCTGGAAACTGGACCTCTATATTTACCAGTAAGATGACAATGATCCCGAACTTTGACCTCTCCCTCAATTTTCTCTTCACCAATATGACAGATAATGTTCTTTCTAAATTCTTTTTTTTCTCTCCCTTTGTTAATGACATTGGTTTTAGGTTTTAACCATTATTTCTCTTAGTCTTATACAGTCTTTTTCCAATCGTCTTACAAACTCCTCTGAGGCATCTTCTCCTTTATAAAGTTCTCACTTTTTGTATTCATCACCAACAGATGATTTGATATAATAACAGAAATCACAAGGAGTATATTTTTGATATTTATTTCTGTATGATTTATTTGGATTTGAAGAAACAGTATCTATCTTTTCAAGGATACTTTCGAAATCAGCATATATCACAAACGGATGTTTTATAGATTTGTTAAAATCTATGAATATGTTCGAACCTGCTTTTGGTAAATTGTTTACGGTTGATTTATGATCACTACAATATTTCGAATGTTGATTTAATCATTATTTTGTGTGAAAGGAGTTGAGACATCTCTTACATGGATACGTTTTACATTTTCTCGAATATGGTTGCAATTTGGTTAATCTTGAGAAATTTTTGATGAAAACATAATGTGATTTTTTCCTTTACTTCAAAGTAGAGAAGGTCAATGTGTGTTTCATCATTTTTATAGTTGTTTGAAATATTTAATATCTGAACTTCGTTTGGGTCCATTAATCCATATACATTAACAGATAGATTATTCATTTTCTCAAATTTAGGAATATCTCTCAATGACATTGGAAACTTTAAATCTTTAACATCTAATGTATTCTCGTATTTCTTATAATGTTCAACCCTTTCAGGATTCCATTGTGTAGGATGGAAGTGAGCAAGAAGAGACTACAGAAATCATTTATTATATTTGTTTTGAATATTAACAACCACTTTCTTAAGTTTTATCTCTTTTGGTAAATCAATTTAAGAAGAAGCTTGAGGAGGATCTGATTTTAAGATGTGTATATCTAAAAAGATTATTTTTGTAATGGTAAATCCACTACCTACAACAGTGTTATCAACATCTTGTTCTTGTCTATGGAGTTCATCAAAAATATCACATCGTACAAAATCTTGAAATGATCAGATAAAGTGAAGGTTTGTCCTCATATAGGGAGTAGTTTCATCGCCTTGTCAAACCATATTCAATTTTACTCCCATATAAAACTTAAAAGTTTTCATTTCACTTAATGTGTTTTTAGGTCATCTCTATCATCTTAGTAGAGATGACCTAATAATAACAGTCTCGAAGTCTGTCCGCCCGTCCGTACGTCCATCCACAATCAAACCAGGTGGAGACAAGTAACCAATAGTGGAATGGATAGAGGTCGATGAGACATGCACAACGATATAACTTTAAAGGTCGTCCAAGGTCGAGGTTACAGTCACGAGGCTGTCAAAGTTGTGAAAATCGTCGATTTCAAATCGTATCTCCTCCCTCATTTATCAAGAGGGATCAAATGTTATTCATGATCCAGATACTACAGACTATTATTTCGAACAACACGAGCCATTTTTTTGAAATTTGCTCTCGTTCCGATTTTATAGCCCTTCAAACTTCGCTCTGATTCCCTGTATGGGCCGTTCATAAAGTGCATACAAAAATAAAAGTATTAACTTAAGAACCAGAACTCTCCAAGACAAATATTACATTTGAAGCTTTTGTCAGATTTAACTAAAACAATGGAACACAAGTTTATATGCACACTTACTTTCATTTATGACATTAACATTGTCTTTAATGTCAATTTGTACTTTTATTTTCATAAATGACGTGCTGTGATATTAAAAGAAAAAGGTAAATTACACCACTCGGGACTGCATTGTCATGACTTACAAACATCGGTTCATAAGGAACTGCTGGCTTTGCAAGTGATTAGCGATGTATGAGGGGGGTGGGAGGTTTAAAGCCCGCGTACGGCCTGAGACAGGGGTGGGTGGTACGACGGCTGCATACATACTTTATGAAAGTGGTGTCGGACAACATGAAAGCGTTTCAGAAGATGAAGGTGAGCCTGTCATCGCGAGGGGGAAAAATATCTCCGTTCACAGGAACATTTTCGACGTTATGTTGAATCCGTGGACATCAATAATTGTTCCATATTACTGTATTACCGTAGTTAATAATTAGTGATGCATTTGAGAAATCTACAGTTCGTTGTAATCTTCAAGTATTGTGATATGATATGAGACGCATATGGGGGTGGGTGGGTGGTCACTAGCCTGCATACAGAGGGGGGTGGATGGTTTTGAAACCCGGAAGTAGAGAGTATGTACTTTATGAACTGCCCCATCCCAGTCTGGCACAGAGTTACTTACTTTCGACCTCTGGCAGAGATGACTGGTACTCCAGCTCAGGGGTATTTTTAATTATAGTTTCAATACTCTGCTTAACCACATCAACAGCTTCCATAATTGAAGAAGGTCCAGGGTCTTGAAAGCAAAACAATCTTATTTTTATTTGTTCAAGAAATGCCTCATCAGTATTTTCAATGAAGAATTTAGTGGCACCTTCCCTTTCTTCAATGTTCTTGTGTTTGCGTGATTGAAGGAGTTTATCATAATTTTTTTTAAAGAATATCATTATCATATCTATCACAATGTTTTGTTTCTTGGTCAAGTGGAGATATTTGTGTGAAAAGATTGAATGTGTGTTTGTTGGTTTGAAGGTGTTTTTTAAAACATTTATATTCATGATTGCAAACATCACATTGTATGTTGTATTCAATATATATATATATATATATATATATATATATATATATATATATATATATATATATATATATATATATATATACATACATATACACATATACATATACACATATATATATATATATATATATATATATATATATATATATATATATATATATATATATATATACATACATATACATATATGACAAAACTTTGCTGAAGAAAAAAAAATTAATGAAAGCTTCGTTTAATTTACAGGTGAATCTGTTTAAAACTATTTTATTCTCAAACTTTTTTCACTTAATAAATACAATGTATCAAGACACAAAAGACAAGTTTCAATCAATCTCTTCATTTGTAAAAGTTACTGAGAAATATGTCAAGGATGTAAAATTTAATGAAGATAAATATAACTATTGGCTAAAAACAATTATGGTGAATAATGAGTTCTTCAATTTCCTTCAGTGAAAGGGCTTTTAGTATACCTGGAAGAACATCAATTAAAGTAGCTCAAACAAAAGTTTCTCCTCTCCTTCTGGTAATATATTCAAAACTAGAAAAAGCAATGAAACAAGAAAAAGTATCAAAAAAGAAAAACGTTATGGATGAAGCTTTTGAAAGAAAAGATAAGACCATCTGTAATTTGCGAAGAGAAATTTGTATTTTTTTCAACAACCCTAAAGATGTAAATTCTGGTGAAATAAAGGATGTTAATATATCAGGTGAAATGACATTTCGTTCAATTGTCGTGAAGGACCATTTTAAAATTACCTTTAATGTAAAAAATGTAGTAGTTGAATCTGTTAATGAAAAAAGTATTTAGATAGAGATGGTAATGTTATTTCTACTAATTAAATACGAGTCATTCTTCAACTGAAGATTTTGAAGATTATGAGAGTGATGACAGTTATGATACCGAGAGTTTGTGTTCAAACGATAGTTATGAAAGTAGTTTTATAGATGATTGTGAAAGCACCGAAGATGATACAGAAGATAAATTTTAGTTTAAGCAAAGCTTTACTTTATAAAGATGAATAGTATACGAGATCTTGAGCCCCTTGATTTCCCTGATTCTCCATATGACAAATTTGAGAATTGTCCTGCATGTGATGGAGTGGGATTCAGCACAAGGTGAAAAGCCTATAAACAATGTATTGTTACGGTGCGGGTGCATCGACCGCAAGCCGACCGCTCTGACAGAGCCGCAAGTCGAGTTGTCCCGACCGATCGCCCGGAATATAGATCGCCACCCGGATAACGCTGAGGCCAACGGGTCCTTGTGCAAGAACCGAAATACACCAATGGGCAGACCACGTGGGGTAGGGTCGATTTCCAATCTTCAATTTACCTAAATACCCACGTGATCCAACTACCGGGGTATTCCACCCTCGACGGAACTCATACGGAACAAGCTGCTTAAGCGAGCCTGTCCCGTGCGCGACTCCGAGCGGCTTAATCGCCGAGAACCGTCGGTCCGAATGTCCCCCTTTTACGGCAAACCCACGGCTTTCTAATTGCCAACACACAAAATGCTCAGTCAATGAAAGAATCGATGCAATGAGCTGAAAACATTTAACAATTGGGGTATTTATTAATAATAATGGGGAACTAGGGAAGCACGTAAGAGCAGAACTATACTGACTATATGAAATGCAATGCAATCATTTACAGCACACAAAGCACTTAACAGTTTCCTACTTATGAGACGGGCCCACGGACACACGTACGCGCGCGCGCGCGCGCGCACACACGCACACACGCGCGCGCGCACACACACACACACACACACACACACACACACACACACACACACACACACACACACACACACACACACACGCACACGCGCACGCGCACGCGCACGCGCACGCGCACACACACGCACACACACACACACACACACACACACACACACACACACACACACACACACACACACACACACACACACACACACACACACACACACACACCCAAGAAATGGTGGCTGATGCCTCTAAGAACGGACTCCAGCTCGGATGGACAGATGAGCTGAAACCCAGAACATATCTCGAACCTCTCCACCTCGTGTGGTCTTCAAGCTGTTCGGACCCGGGCTCCAGCAAAAGCTAGCTGGATCCAATCGCCGTGAGCCGCGATCCTTCCCGAGCTCCAGCGAATCCTCTCACGCTTCCGAACACGTGCTGGTGAGACGAGGCGCCGATCCTTCCCATCGATGAGTCGCTATCTCGAAGAACCGCCTCCAAGATGAGGCCGATGAGTCGCACCAAGCCAGGAACCATGCAGAGAACAAAGAGCTCCACGAACCAAGAAGAGCCAGCTGAGCAACCAGCTCAACTCTCTTCCGATGAACAAAGCCTCTCACAACACGAACCAAGAACTCCGAGCCGAGCAACCAGCTCAACTCTCTTCCGATGAACAAAGCCTCTCACAACACGAACCAAGAGCAAGAAGCCACCACCAGCAGCTCGAGCTGAGCAACCAGCTCAACTCTCTTCCGATGAACAAAGCGAGGACCAATAACTCTGAGCCGAGCAGAACCCGAAGGCCTGCTGAAAAGCCAGGCCGAAGCAAAAAGCTTACTAAAAGCCAAGCCAAAGCAGAAAGTCTTCAAAAAGCCTCTTCCCTCACCCAAGCCAAGCCGAACATGAAGGCCTACTACTGAAAAGCCCACCCAAGCAAAGCAGAGGGTCTCTTCTTTATTCTTATCGGCCCCTCCCCCACTCCCGGCACGACTCGTGCCCTCGTGCTCCATCCCCCGCTCAACCACGGGTGGGAGGGAGTTTTTGACATCATGAATCACGGGACGGGAGGCCTCTTCTTCCTCTTCGCAGAAGAGGGGGAGGGGCGTCTCCATTGTGTTATGATCGCTCCCTAACTATTAAATTGAATCTTGCAGCGCACTTAATCAATTTCTGCCCATTAAACAATGGAAGGTGAACTATCTCGGGAACAAGCACTTATCGACATAACTGACTAAAGGAACCTGAATGTTGTGTGCAATCGAATTCCCAAATTCATAACAGTATGCTCTGTGATTATCTTATAATATAATTAATGAACATAAAAAATATAAAAAGGAATATAATTATTTTAGATTTACACCAAAAATGAATTACTTTACAAGATTGATTAGAGAAATGAATGTAAAGTACGATGGTGAAAACACACCTTTCCTTACAATGGAAGAAACTGAACGTATTCGAGAAATGTTCAAAGGATTGTTGTTATATATTATTCACGATTGCCATTTTTATTATCAACAGATCAACACAAGATATTGTATAAATAAAATAATGGATTATCTTGATATTAAACCCGAACTTAGGATAAAATAGAGTTTCTAAAAAAGTCAATAATAAATTTAATAACCTGTTTTCCAAATATATAAATGAACAATTTTTTACCCATTTGGGAAAATATGATAAAATTTAACAACCATAAAAATCTTACAAATTCATTAACATGTCTCATAGTTGGTTCAAGCGGATGTGGAAAAACCTGCTTACTTCTAAAGATACTCCTTACTCCCACCTTTTTAGATTATGATGATTTAATAATTTTCACAAAGTCAAGTTTTCAACCTGAGTATCAACTGCTCTCACAAGCTTTTAATGCTGGTCTTCAAAAAGAAGATATAATCGGTTAATTTAAACTTCAAAACAAACTAAATGATTACAACATTGAAGATATAATACAACTATTTTGTGATACACAAAGATATAAAAAGAAATCAAAACCGATAACTTGTATTCTTCGTGATAATACGGATGATATACCTTCTCCCCAAGATTTGGATAAATCAAAAAAGAACCTCATTATCTTTGATGATTGTGTTTATGAGAGAAACCAAACGGTAATGGACAGCTACTACACAAGAGGGAGACATTCTTCTTGTAATTGTATTTATCTTAGTCAATCATACTTTCAACTCCCTCATCGCTCAATATGAAACAATGCTGATACTTTTATTTTATTCAAGTTAAATTCAATAGATATAAACAATTTTTGGAGACAATTGTTCTACATTATGTAGTAAAAATGAATTTGGAGGATTATATGAAGCACACGACTGAAAAATATAAATATATTTGTTGTGAAACAAGATGAGATATTAAGGGATATATTTTTTATTTTATAAACAATTGCAAATATAAATCTTCTTCTTCTTCTTCTTTCGGCTGTTCCCGTTAGGGGTCGCCACAGCGGATCATCCGTATGATCCGCATAGTGATTTGGCACATTTTTACGCCGGATGCCCTTCCTGACGCAACCCTGGTCACCTCTTACGACACAGGGATATGGTACACCTATTTTAACCAGGGTATACACCGGCCCAGTACACTGGTACTCATTTCGCCGACCTCGGAAGGATGACAGGCTGAGTCAACCCCCTGGTGTATTAATTCAGTGGCCCAACGGGGCTTGAACTCAGGACCTTTTGGATCCCAAGCTGCTGCCCTAACCACTGCGCCAACACCAGGCTCATAACAATTACAAATATAAATGACAACTATTATTATAAATCCTGTGGGTAAATTTGCTTCTGGAAAAAAACTTTCATAAATCAAGGTTTTTGTATTGTACAAATGAAAATATTGTAAATTTGCTTACAAAGCACCATGCAGTTTGTATTGTATCACAACGAGAGCAATAAGACCTTGAGAAGTAGAAGGTGAAGATTGTTACTATATTTCAGTGGAGGAACATATGCGATTGAGGAATGAAGGCCAAATATTTGAGGAGGTTTCTCTTGGTGCAACAAAATATTCACATTGTAAGAGTGAGTAAAGGAAACTAAAATCTGGTGGTCTTGGTATATTATAAACTAATCCAGAAGGAATGAGACAAATTATAAAACATCTGAGTGGTAATGTGGTTAAGATTTTATTATTCGGTTTGGATGTTGATGAAGAAACTCAACGCAAACGTATGAAAAGCAGATACATGTATTAGTGAAGAAGAAATTACAACCCGTATTCATGTTAATAAAGAATTTGATGAAATATTTAAAGAAAAGGATTTATTTGAACACATCTACTTTAATGATGAAGAAAAGGAAAATTCCCCTGTTGACCTTTATAATTGAGTAAATGACATTTTCAAAAAAATAAATGGATGCGAAAGAAAGAGCAAGAAGATTTAAGGAACTTTAAGAGTTGGTTTCAAAAACAATAGAATATACTCCTAAAAAAAAACTTCAAATGTTAAAAGATTTCAGCCAAATGACAGAGGAAGAATTAGAGCATATAGGAGAATTAGAATATGATGTTGACAGATTATTTCAACAACTAAATGAGATTAATCAACCCCCTGATTACATTGTGAAGACTCTTAAAAACAATGAATATTCAGCGGATTCAAAAACCATAGCAGGACTCATTCCAACAGAACAACCAGCAATATTTCATCTTGTTCAAGAAAAGGTATTGATATTTAATGATGAATTAAGGTTCTTGAGTTCTGCTCAACCCCCTGTTAAATTAACCTCCAGATTAGTGTTTCTTCTCACAAAATATGGAAGACAAGGTTTGACTGTGAGGGATGAATCAAAGTATTTTGATAAATCATTGGATATGAAAAATAATGATGATAGAGTATATATTGATCTGTTGGACTCTCTTAATTATAGAGTTAGTCGATCTGGTAAAAGAAGGAAGAATGAGAAGTAGAAACACATTATTCAGGCCTTAAGTATCCCTGGTTCAGGTGTTAGTTTTCTTTCAAATGACCCATCGCAATGATTTAATATACTGTTATTGTTGTTAGGTAGTAAGAAGGCTGGAAATAATTGTTTTAATGAAGCATCAGCCATTTTAGACCAGTTGATGAACATAAAAATAATTAATAAATGCCAATAAAAAGACATTTTATCTCATATTAAATAAGATGAGAAGCACAATCCTTCGTTTTAATTTCACAACAAGCGACCACACATCTTCATTCCCATACCCACTACAACTTGATGCAACAAAAGAATATGAGGAGTCTTTATTGTCCATGGAAACTTATAATACCTTATTTAATATCACCGACAAAAATGACAAGTTTAGTTAATATCCGGGAAGTGGGTACAAAACGATAAGTTTCACCCAGAGCATATGAGATTTCTCAAATATCTTCCGAAATTGCTCGTCTTATGAAAGAACAGGGTGATGAACCAAAAAATATTGTTATAGATATTCAAAAACATACTTCAAAATCAAGAATTAAACTTAAAAAATAACTACAAGGTTGATTTCACAATTGATAATTCATTTAGAGAGTTATTGGGTTTCTCCTCAAAAAAGACTGAAACTAATGGGATGTTTTACAGTGATAATGTCATTCAAATATCCTCAGGAATAAATTCGGTATTAATTCACTGTGATTTGATTGATGGTGCTTATAATCATGGAATAAAAACAAATACAATAGTTTCATTCAGCGCATACTCAACCCCAATTGGTTATAAATTCAATATGGAACCCAAAAATCTGGTTTATCTACCTGTGTCAGGAAAACCATATACAGAGTAAATTTTAGGATAACCGACCAAGATAATCGCATGATTTATTTTAATGGAGAAATTATATCCATCAGAATTCACCTCCATGAAGTTTTCCAAGAAATAAATATGATGGTTACTGTGAGGAAACACGAGTTGGGAAAGTCTAAAATAATTACAGCGGATGGGATGTTCCTTTCCCCATACTACAAGGGTGAAGGTATGTATCTTGGTGGAGGATACTATAAACCTAAGAGACAAAGGAGTGTAGGACATCAATTTAGAAAAAAAAGGAGATGGGATAATTGATACTCTAATGGGTATGGGTTCAACTATTCTTAAACATAAAGACCTAATTGGTTCAACTGCTTTTGCTGTGGAAAATGTAGCGGGTACTATAAAGAGTATAAAAGATGCCCAAAAGGAATCTCATATATTACAAGCAATAAAAGAAATTAAGAAAGGCAAAATTCAGTTGTCTCTCCAAAAACGAAATAAAATAATTCAAATACTTTGCTCAGGGTTTCAAAAGTTTTAACATCTTTTTTCCTAAATAAATATAAGTATGGAAGCAATTGATAGTATTTATGATTTGGATGTTATCTCAAACTCCACTATAAAAGAAGACAACTTCAAGGTAAATGCAATAACTGGAACAGACTGGAATGCAAATGGAAAAAAAAATTTGAAATAAATAATCAACAAACTTATTTGAATCTAGCCGAATGTTTCTTGTTGTGTAAATTCACATTCACTAAGGCTGCGAATAACACAAATGCTACACTCGTAAATTATTTCTTCTGGAAAATGTTTGATCGTGTTCTTTTCTGCATTGGAACACAAGAAGTTGAAATGGTTGATTATGTCTCTGCTGCATCTGAAATGATGAAATTTACACTATATTCATTTCGTGATAGAATGGGAAAGGGGTCTGTCGAAGGTTTTATTCCTGATATGTCAACGAGAACAAACACAGACACTGGATATAGTCAAAGGAAAAGAATGTATAATGATGATACAAATGCAGATAATAGTTTTACTGTGGCAGTTCCTCTCAAAGGTATATTTGGATTTTGTGATCATGATAAAGTTCTGTATGGTCTTAAAATTAGATTTCAACTCCAAAGGAATGATAATGAAAATAGATTGCTTTTTGGTGTTGGTAGTGCTTTTGGTGAGCAGAATAAATTTGTAATTGATGAAATGAGTTGGTATATTAGTGAATATACTTCTAATCTTAAAACAGAAGAGATGTTGAATAGAAGACTTTACTCAAAGAAGCCACTCAGTATATCATAACTTAAAAGGAGGAGTCAACACATTAAACTGAACCAAACCACTTACACGTGTAATTTGGGTGTTCTGGAAGGAAAGCCACGATATCTGTGGATCATTAAAAAAAAAAAAACAGATGGTGATAATGCTGCTGATAAGAATAATGCATTGAGTGATAATGCTAAGGTGAAACAACTTCACGTTTCTCCAGATGGAACATTTGATCCAAGAGATAAATTAGAAATTCATTGCGGAAAAAATGATTATGCTGAAGCATACAAGTCTTACCAAAAGGTGTGTGAAAGCAATGGAAATCTCTATTGAGTGCATCCTGTGGCTGCTGGTCGCATCATTGGTTGGGACGCGGCTTTGCCGCTGATGCAGTGTCCCCCTTACCAGTGCACTGGTACTCATTTTGCCGACCACGGAATGATGACAGGCTGAGTCAACCCCCTGGTGTATTAATTCAGTGGCCCAACGGGGCTTGAACTCTGGACATTTTGGATCCCAAGCCGCTGCCCTAACCACTGCGCCAACACACCAGGCTTTCGCCACACCCCAGCAAGGCACCAACACACCACTAGCCTTTGTGCTTGTGTGCTGCGTTTGCGTGTCATTGTGGGTCTCGATTGCATTGGTTGTTTTTTTTCCTCCCTTCCCTCCTTTCCTGATCGTTTATTCCCCTGTTTTTTGCCCAACTCACCCTCTCTTAATCGGTGCATTATCTTTTTATCACTCTGTTTCCTCACTCTTCCATAAGCCTCAATTTTGGTGAAGGAGAGTGGGTGGGGGGGGGAGAAGCTCCACCTGGCTGTTCATAAAGGCCCTGTCACACCTTGACGATTTAGCCAGCGTATGCCTGACTTATGAAAAATTTGGCTAAAACGCTGGCACACGTCGAATACGTTATGGGTAAGTTTGTATACGTCAAGAGCACGCTGGCATACGTCGTAGTACGCCGAGCTGTTAGACAAATTTTCCATGCTTGAAATTTTTCGACGTATGCCAGCAGATGACTCACACATTCCGCATAACGCTGGCCATAAGTTGTAGGCACGTTACGCGATCGTTGACACACTGATAACCATTACTTCGATGTGTTTCGACTTATGAGTAACGTACAAGTAACGTGTGTCGACGTGTGTCAACGATCGCGTAACGTGCCTACAACTTATGCCAGCGTATGAGGAACGTGTGTCATACGCCGAGTACATCGAGAAATTTTCAACATGCGGAAAATTTCTCGACGTACTCGGCATATGATGACGTATACAAAACTTACCCATAACGTATTCGACGTGTGCCAGCTTGGTTCGGCAAATTTTTCATACGTCGGCATACGCTGGCTAAAACGTCAAGGTGTGACAGCGCCTTCACACTTCGATGTCTAGTGCGGTTATGAGTTAAATCGTCGAGCCGCAGCCTATGAATAGCCTACGCCACGTGATCGTCAGCGATACGCTGCCGTGCGCTATGCATAAGTTAGACTATCTTTGGGCATATGTTGTGAACGCCGACAACACGCTCAGCATTCGTTGGTACAAGTTATCTATATGTGATTGAAACTTTCTGTGTACGTTACCAATACGTTATGCATATGTCCAACACGTTATTATACGCCCAAAACTTTTTTTAAAAAACATCAATAGTTCAGGTACGCCAGCGTTTTACATACATTTTGATACCTTGCCATACGCTGGCTAAAACGTCAAGGTGTGACAGCCCCTTAAGTCCAAGTACTATTCAGAATCATGGTGTACGAACATATGTTATGGGTTCGATAAGTAAGCAAGGATGCAAGTTCTTGTCGAGGACACTGAACCGCAGCGGCCTCTTAAAATGGGATGTGTATATTTTACATTTAAATAATGAAATAAATAAATATGTTGTTTGTGGAAATGGTAAGGTTTACATAGTGTTCACAACAATTCAAGGTGATATTCGGGAGTGGTGATGGTGAAGTACATACAAATAAATAATTCAATGTTGGTATTGGGAATGCAGATAGATACTAAATGTGTATATATTGTAACAGCTGTGGAAATTCGCAGAACACCATAAAGGTCCTTAGTTCAGTTAGATCGATAAGTCTGTGTTCAGTTAGATTTCCCCACCGTTGTTAAATGGGGATTATTTGTGTTATCAGGGCTGTGAATCTTCAGTTAGCCGTTTTTCTTTACTATCATTATTTTGGACCAACGACCAACATCACTCTCATCAACTGCTTCACAACAACCACAACCACACCTGCCTCTCAACAACCACGCCATCCTCACCACTCCGCCAGCAACCGTCAACATCTCCACACCACAAATATCGCCTCACCTTCGTCTCCGAAACGACACCATCTTTGCACCAGCCGCGGCGAGTCCCCAGCGAACAGCGTCGCTGCAAACCGACGCGGGGGGTTTCGTTGTGAGCACAAGCAACGGTGATTCCACACACGTCCGCTCTTAAAAAGCTTCGCCTCGGAAAACGGATCACAGGAGAGAAATGGGCGGGGCCTATGGGGGCCGAAGGGTGATGATTTCAAACACGTCGGCTCGCTCTCGGAAAATCGGATCCAGAGGGTCGGTGATTTCCGCGACGTCCGCTTTCCGCGCAGAGGTCAGAGGTCAGAGTTGAGAGTGCGGACATCAGATCTCGTCTCACCAGCCCTATAAAAGGCCGCGCAGAGCGCCAGTTCAACCAGTCTGGAGGGAGTCTGGAGAGGTCGAGGAGTCGCGTGGAAGTCTGAAGCCTGCAGTAGCTGGAGAAGCTGAGGAGAACGGAGGAAGCGCGAACGGGGAGCGCGCCTAAGCCTGCTGTGCTGCACAGAGCTGCGGAACTTGTACGAGCCAGAGAGAGCTCGCCCGCCAGGGCCAGACGGTCCGAGGTGATCGGGCTTCGGGACAGTCTGAGCATCGCTGAGGAACGGACGGGTTCTTACAGAGCATCAACTCTAAGAGAGCAAAGGTCCGTTCGTTCCTCTCATGCATTGCCGGCCGGGGCCCGTACCACTAGGCCTGGGCTGGACCACAGTTACGCTAGCTGCCGTGGGGAAGGAGTGTCGTGGGTCGCCCAGTAAGGAAGTTAACCTGCGCGGCCTCTCGGAGCCTCTGTGGTCTACACGGCTCCACAATATAAAGGCCCACGGGCCCAGTCTGACTCCCCTGTCTATGGGGGTGGTCTTTTTCCTGGGGTTTTGCTTTCGAATGCATGTTGTGGCGCCGTGTCTTGCAAGTAAAACCTGTTAAGTGACTGTACATAATTGCTCATAGACGGTCGTAGCGCTTTTTGCTCTTGCTTTTATTGATTCCATACCTGCATGACTGTATACGTGTGGAAAATAATAAATGTGCTTGTGTGAATGTTAACCAGTTCGTCGAGTCTTTTCTCCCCCCATTGAACCGCTATCTTGCTCTTGGAATACTAGTTGGGTTTTGAATACCGATAAATAGAATCGGGTCCGGCGATAATACCCGCTGGGTTATCCCAGAATAGAATGGACCGCTTAAGCGGTTCATGTCCAAGCAGGCCTTCGCCGAGGTACGGTCCCTCGGTAGGTTGGGTGGGTACTTAGGTATATCGATATTCGGCGATTGACCCTATTTCGCGCAGGTAGAATACGGTCTGGGCCGTGGTGGGATTAAAAACCCACCCGTGACTGGTTTCTGGCGTTGTTTCAGAAAGTCACGACTGAATTGTCCGGCTGGTGGGCGAGACGGCCGCCATTAGCTAAAGCAGTCATTTGCATGCTGGGCGGTAGATTCATAACAATATATATATATATATATATATATATATATATATATATATATATATATATATATATATATGTATAACAATATATATATATATATATATAACAATATATATATAACAATATATATATATATATATATATATATAACAATATATATATATATATATATATATAACAAAATATATATATATATATATAACAATATATATATATATATATATATATATAACAATATATATATATATATATATATATAACAATATATATATATATATATATAACAATATATATATATATATATATATATATATATATATATAACAATATATATATATATATAACAATATATATATATATATATATATATATATAACAATATATATATATATATATAACAATATATATAACAATATATATATATAACAATATATATATATAACAATATATATAAATATATATATATACATATATATATATATTGTTGTGGTTACCAGATTCGCAAACCACCATTCAGGTCCCTTAGGTGAGGTATCTCGGCAAGTATATGTGTAGTTAGGCCCAAACCCGTTGTCTAGTGGGAATACATGTCATTTATGCGAGCTGCGACTCTTCAGGATAGCCGTTTTTCTTTTACTATCTTTATTTTGGACCAACCGCCATGATTACCATCACAACCACAACATCAACCACCAACCACAACACCGCTTCACCACAACCGCCACGACCTTCACGTCACACCTCGCAACCGTAGCATCGCCACCGTTCTTGCCCCGCTGTGGGTACCGGTGTTGGATTCGTGCAGAGCGCACGTTGAACAGCGTGTACAAAATCACGGATTTTGTGCTTCAAAAACGGATCAAAAACGACACACGCCCACTTTTTGCCGTCCAATCGGTGAGCGAGGGGCGATTTGGCCCCGCCTCCAGAACGATCGATATATGCAAATTTGTGGATCAAAAAGCCTTCACGCCCACTTTTTCTCGGGCCAATGGGGAGCGAGGTGAAAGGTCAAAGGGAGGGGGTCAAAGGCGAAGTTACGGGGGGATAAAAGGACGGTGTTCGTCAGTCAGCAAAAGGAGAACGAGAACGAGAAGGAGTCGGAACGGAGGGGACGAGTGTGGAAGTCTGGAGCCCGAAGCCTGCAGTGGCTGGAGAAGCTGAAGAGAGTCGGACGAGGGGGTGCTCGCGTCGGTGCCAGGAGCTGCACGCCCGAGGGAGGCCGGCAGCGCAACCTGGCCGAGGTGGAGACGCACACCAGGGATGATAAAGATCCTCTATACCCCGAGCATCAGCAACCCCCTCCTGTTTCCCCCCGCGCTGAGATAGTGCGACCAAGGGGGCCCCGTTCCCACCCCCTACCAGACACCGTCCACGAGGCCCGCGGGTTGCGGGGCCATCGCCGCTCCGCGTCTCATCACCAGACGGGTAGGCCCGACCCGGTCTCGGCCTCAGGCCCGCCTCATTCTTGAGGATATTCTTTTCCTTGGTTTTGGGTATGTGTTGTCGGCGCCGTCTGTGAAGTAGAATTGTATAAGTGTTGCCGTGTGCTCGGTAGTCGGTATTAGCTCTGCACTGTGTTTTCACTTTTATATTTGCTTTTTGTGTAAATGGAATTGTGTTTTCTTTTTTTTTGTGTGCATTTGGTGGAATTGTATTTGTGTGCTTCCCGTGTGCCGCGAATAAATGTGCTTTATTGTTGAACTGTTCTCCCGCTTCGCTTCGTCTTTTCCCCCATTGAACCCTCATCTTGCTTCACGTAAAGGGTTGGTAGTGGGCTGAGTACGCCCGATAATTAATCGAACCGTCGAGGTCGACGATAACACCGCTCGGTTATTCTGATAGTACGGAACGGGTCGCTTAAGTGGCCCGTGTCCGAAGTCGACCTGCGGCGAGGTGCGATCGCCCGGTCTACCCTCCGCGTGGGTACTTAGGTAGGTCGAATTTGGCGAGCAACCCTATCCCACGCGGGGGCTGATTGGCTCGATCGCGGTGAGACCGAAAGGTCCACCCGTGACTGGTTCCCGGTGTTAGTCCGAGAGGGTCACGACTGGATTGTCCGTCCGGTGGGCGACGTGCCGCGATTCGAGTTACGTGGCCGTCAGCACGCCGGCGGGCGCGAAAACCGCAACAATATATATATATATATATATATATATATACATATATATATATATATATATATATATATGGATGCTTCAAGGTGGTATGTTGGATGTGCCGATGGTAAAGCATATACAGGTAGTCTTCGACTTATGACCGCAATTGGTTCCGACCAGTCGGTCGTAAGTCGACTTGGTCGCAAGTCGAACAACGTGTATTTTACATACAAAAAAAAAAAAATTTTTTTTTGGGGCCACTTTACGTGGTCGTAAAGTGGTCGGAAAGTCAAACAGTCGTAAGTCGCATAGGTCGTAAGTCGCATAGGTCGTAAGTCGACGACTACCTGTATAATGGTGTACTGTTTCGTCCTGTTATATATACATATACTAATTGCCAAAATTTAGAAATAAAATCGTGTTTCCCATGACTTTTGGCTCCAATCCCAAAACCATTTGACTTACCTCATGCCCAAATTTTTTGCATGCATGTGCCCAATACGATCGAAATCTATCCAGTCATTTTCAAGTGGAGATGTTTGACAGACATACGGACAGAGGGATAGACAGACCGACCGACCAACGGACGGACAGAAAAGACTGACAGGACGACGGACGTTCAGCACCCAAACAGGCTAATAAATGACAAGTAAAATGTTTTAATATGAAGTCTCACAATAATGTTGGCTCGAAATATATATATATATATATATATATATATATATATATATATATATATATATATATATATATATATATATATATATATATATATATATATAAATATAATCACATGAAATAAAACGTTTAGTCAGATACTCCACGTAGGTCTAAAAAACACCCACATACTCATTTTATTTGTAAGAAAATTTTCAACAAGTGACGTATTTGCAAAGACAATAAACAACCCCGATGGGGAAAATTGTGGTTCCTGCCAAAAGCCAGGAGGATATTCGAATTAAAACAAACATCAGCGATTTCTTGGTAAAATAACCTGACTTACTGAGTTCCTTTTTCACATATTTCTTCCACCCTATGGAATCCTCCCCCCTCCCCCATGTCTATCTTATCATGATATTCCCTCCAGTGCTTGAAGTTCTCAGCTTATCACCATCCTCTTCAAAGCCACGGTCTTACTTGCTTTCACCAACTCTTTCTATCCCTCTCACCGAGCTGTACATTTAAACTCTCAGATTGGGGTCGGCAGGATATATTACAGCTCGGCACACTTAACTCTGAGTTCCCTAACCTGGGTTCGAATCTGAACTCAGCTTCCCATGCAGGACAACACATAAATGCGTGTGTCGTCCCTCGGATAGATGTTAAACTGGCGTCCCGTCTGCTAGCATTGGCTGTTGAACTTTAAGTATCCTACAGGTGTCCTTCCCGAAGAGTAGATGAGCTATGGCCAGCACCCTGAACCAATTACAAGTTCCTGCTCTACAGTAAAGAGGAAATGCATCGATGATACACTGCACTGCCAGCCAGAAATTATGCAAACCAGCAGCAACGTGCTGCACATGATATAGAATATAACTGAGCATTTCAGTGCCCGTTACTTGTGGAGAAAAACATCAGACCACTGGACCTGTAGCTAATCTGGGCCGCGGCCGAATATAACCCAAATTTGGGAGCATCCTGACGAGTGGGCCTGGAGAAGAAGATTTTGGAAAGAATTTACGTGACCTCCATTTTGACACACTTCCGGTCACATGATCGGCATGACATCTGCAATTTAATATCAGGGCCCTGTCCTAAAGTTGTAACCTAAATTTGGTAACATTCTGATTGGTGGGTCTGGAGAAGGAGGACAAATTTACTAAATCTGCCATTTTGACCTTCTTAAAGTCACGTCACCTGAACGAGCTTTGTAATACCCGTTACCAGTCTGGAGCGGAACCTTGCTGTGAAAGTTCAGCCGGATCGGCCCAGCAGTTTGGCCGGAAAAGTCAAAATAAGAGATGGACGGATGGACAGTGTATGATGACAACACCATATCTGGAATTCCAATTCCAGATAAGCTAATAATAATGGTCCCTTGATGGTTCTTTTACATCTGTTTGAAATAGCCATTCAAAAGATAAATCCATTAAGCGGCGTGCTCATGTGAGCCACTTCTTGGAGATCAATGAAGCCATTTTACAGCAATGAAAAGATAAGTTAAGATTTTAAACAAGAGACAAGGAAGCAAGGAAACAGCCATATATTTTGTCAAGCCCTCCAAACACTAGCCGAGGCAACATGACAAGACAGTTGGCGATGGTTTTGCCTGTGAAAATCTTCGATAATCGTGTAATGTGTGGCAGTTGACGACCATCGTCAACAAGGTTTTCAGGAGCATCAGTGATCATCGTAAAAGCTGGACACGAACAAGTCAAACTTTTACGATGAGTTGTCGGGAAGTCATGCATCTGTCCCGTGTAAGGCAGTCGACATAGCTAACATCAGTTAAAGTGTTTGCTGATTACCGTACCCTGTTCCTGCCGTCATAGAATAATAAAAACTAGAAGCAACCACTCCCTACGGGAGCCGTCAAGGGGGTCATGTTATTATATTTATGCCCATTTTACTCCAAGGGGTACCAGGATGACACACCCAAAAAATGGTTGCGATCGGTTCAGCCGTTTTTGCGGTACCTGGGAACAGACAGACAGACGGTGAATTATAGTAAGATGGTCCCATTTGAAAGGTAGTAATCGATTTACGTGGTTGGAAAGCTGATAATCGATTAACTTGGAACAAAAATTTGTGTTGTTTAATCATAAGGATGTCCGTTTTCAAAGCGGTCTTTGCTGGTTTGAAGATGAAGAAGTGGGAATGTGAGCTTAATTGCAGTGGCACGTTTCCAGAAGGAATGGCTATTTTTGAGTAAACATAAATATGAGCTTCCTTATCTTCTACAGCAAGTTCCACTAGCAAGTTTGTTAACCGCTCCCAGAGCCGGCCTTCTCTGCACCCAAGACTTTACCCACAGCCGCTCCTTTCTCCTGGCATGCCGTCGGCGACATGCCAGCACGTGTGCCAAGGCAGCAGTGCTCAGAGCTTCCACCCTCCTCATCCTCTCCAAGCAATTATTCTTCATTGCCATTTTGTTTTCGACAACAGTGTCATCGACAGTTGCGTAGTGTGCGGCAGTCTACAACAAAATGAGATTGTACACGATTTGTCAGCGACGGTCTTGTTGCGTTGTGTCGATGAACATCGGCTGGTGTACGGTGGCCTTTAAGCTAGTAAGAAAACACAGTAAATATGCAATTCATTATTATTGATTCGTGTTCGCAATACGTTTGTCGACAATAAAGAGAGAAGGCGAATGCATGGATATGAAGGGCACATTGCAGGAAAATTTATCTTCTGCAATGGCAGACGATGCGAAACATGTTGTCCATTATACATATCATCCTTATCATAATCATCAACGAACCATACTCAATACACAGTGCGTCAGTCCTGCCGAAGAAGTCTTTTGACAAGGGTTCAGCGAGGTGGTTTGCCATTGTCTTCCCAGCAGTCAGGGCAAGAATATGCAATTTCTTCAGTGTATTTACAAAGGACACCACGGTTTGTTTAACTTCCACCAATGACAGTGCTGGTGTCGTATCATTCTGAGGAACGACGACACACACATTGATGCCCCACCCTTGTCATGTCTGCCAACATCAGTTACTGGACTTCCAAGATCCCACAGAGTCCTTCACAAAAAGGTGAGAAGGAACGGGTATTTATGAGTAAATATACAGTAAATATGAGTATTCTATAGTACATGCCTATCGCTGGCAGCATGAACAAATTTAAAATTCCTACCCTAACCAGCAGGGAGCATTGTATCAGCGGCACGGCCGCACCCTCAGCCATTGATGCTACCCAGAAACCCTGTGCTGCATACGGAAATAGAAAAAGAAGCCTTGCCCTTACCTGTGGAACACCAGAATGAGAGTTTATAACTTGGCCAAGATTCAAACCCAAGCTATACAAGGTCAAAGGTGAGGGCACATACCTCAATGGCATCCTGCCAGCCCGATCGCCCTTGATCTGTCCTGTTCCGTTCCTTGTTTTCATCTCCATACTCATTTTTTGAGACCGATGAAAAGGTCGAACAACTGATCGGTCAAAGCCAATTGACCGAGTCTGTAAGAGTATAAAACTGGGGGACATGGGATGCAATGAAAGATCAACAAGATTAGTGAGAGTAATAAAGATCAAAAGATAATTCAGGTGAAGGTCATTCGACATGTTTTGAACTAAATTATCCTTGTTGTGAAGAAATTGGAAGAAAAAAATAACTTAGTATCTATTGATGTGCTCACCTGCACTGTACCTATGTGACAAAGTTGGAATGCAGGTACATGTTTAATCCCAACAGCAATTGACACAATTCAACTTTCTGCAGAAAAATTAACGCATCCGTGGAATGAAAGTATTTCTCAACATTCCGCTTCACGATTTGCATTTTGGGTCGTTTTTGTGCCCCCAAAACACAATCCTATACTTGGTTGAAATGGTGGATTTATGAGGTCATAACACTCTCATTCTCACATGGACTGAAATTACAACTCTGTTTGAGCTCACCTTTATTAATCTGTCCTCCACGTAGTGGGAGATTGTGTGTGTGCGTGTGCATGTGCATGCGTGCGTGCGTGCTGTCCAGGCCGAAACTCTTTTTTTACCATTTGAGCTTTTGTAATCAAATTTTCAATAAAGCTTTGTTATGAGAATATGGAGAAGACAAATTAATAATTTGGTCAAAAGGTCAAAAGTACCATTTAGCATACGGAAGGAAAAGAAGTCCGAATTCAAAGCGGACGGGCTTTGTATTTTCAGATGCTTTCTAGTTTGCTCTTTGCTGTTGGAATTTATAAAGATATCTTCAGATCAATAAAAGAGACATGCACAGAGTTGTTCAGGTTCAATCTAGAAAAAAAAAAAATCGTATTTAATTTCTCAATAAATCAAGAAATTTTTTTTTTTAAATGACCAAACAAACAGATAAAATAAATAAACAAACAAACAAATAAGACCAGGCATGCTTTATGATGTTTTGTCAATTTTTTCATGATGATGCCATTGCTGTTTGATAAACAGTGGACAAGACCGTATAAATTTTATGGCAGACAAATGGGTGGATTTGACTTTTGTGAAGTTCCAATGAAGGCCAACATCAACATTCAATTATTTCCAGCAAGGTATATTGGGAGGACAATTTTGCAGTTTTGTAGATCACCATTTTCCAGGTGCCGTGACCCACTTGATGATTAATTATTTGTCCTGCACTTCTGATGAAAGAAGCTGATTTTAAAGGTTTCACTCAATGTAATGAATGAGATGCCATCATGTTCTCCAGGCTAGATCTCCATACAAAAATTCAGAATGAGCCAGTGGATGTCAAATTTATATATTTTATTACATGGACAATAAATTATCTCGAATCCTGATTGAGTGAGTCACCAGAGGTCCAAAGCAAGGGTTGCTTCTCTCCTTCCCAATATTTACAAACAAATAAGGATTTTTAAGGTCGAGCCAATGTCATGCACATAATTAAATCTACCTTGACCTTGGGCCAAAAGGGGTTTGTGGGCTTTTGAAGAAAACAAAGGCTGACGCACTGATTGTTCAGATACAGTACCCTGTTTTACGATTCAATCTTATATTATGTTCACAACGATTTTGCACGTGACTAAATGGTTGGCGGGCTGGCAGGATGACCGATTAGAGGTACGCACACTTGCCTCTGAGCTGTTGAGCCTGAGTACAAAACTCAGCACAGCTATAAACTCCCATCTAGGTGTTTAACAGGTAGGGTGAGGCATCAATGTGTGCACTCTCCATCAGATAGACGTTAACTTGAGAGTTCCATCTGACAGCATTAGTTGATGGACATGAGGGATCTGCCAATGTCCTTCATGAACAGTAGGTGACCTTTCGCCGACACTGACCAACTTCAAAATTCCTACCCTGACCAACTGCTGGGAAGGCAATGACAAACCACTCAGCAGAACCCATGCCAAGAAACTGATTCGGCAGCTCCGATACTCTGTAACAGAGTATGGCACACCTCATCATCAAGGAACGAGCCATTACAAGTAACGTGAATGAATTACATTCACCATCATAGGCCACACAAGGTACCGCACCACTTAAGTATGCGAGTATCCGCACAAAACTGAACGACGATACATTTTAAAGAATAAATTCACTTAATTAAATGTCGTTTTATATTTTCCGAATTCGTTTTTTAGTTCTCATCTGTGTGACACTCAAACACAAGAAGTTAGTGGAAGTATGAGACAGGGAAACTTGTACCGATTTCATGTGTTTGTGTGTCACACAAGTGTTTTACTTTTGTTCCTCACATGTTCAATTTTTTCTGTTCAGCATGACAGCCAAAGCTTCAAATACAGGGATTTCAAAAAAACAACAAAAAAAAAACATGAAGCTTAGCCTTCTGAGCTCAAATTCCTGAGTTTAAATGTCATCGCGTCCTAACTTAGCACTTGGCAAGTGGCGTGTGTAATAAAATCATTCAGCAAATAATGCCGAAAATGTGGAGGTTTCCATGATCTCAATGATAAACACTTACACCACAGAAATGAATGCATGTAATTACTCCATCTTGGAAAAATACCTTAAAATTTCCAATAATGCAATGTTGGTGAAGTGTTGAGGAGCCTGCAGCCTTGAGCTGAACGACAAAGCTCATCTTGCTTCCCCCGAAACTTCCTTTCCTTCCCTCATCCACTGCAGCACTCACGTCAAAAAAATGGACGACAACTGTGATTTTAATTGGCATCAAACTGTATTTTTTTTTTTACAAAGTTTAAAACATGTGGAAGAGCTGTGACACAAAACACACATACACAAGCAAACGAAGACTTCAAACGATGTGGTAAATGATCCCAGGGGCACTCTGGGTGCCCGCAATGCCATCTTGTGACATCACTTTTCTTTCCGTAGCCAATGAGGTAATTCAGGAGAAATCTGCCCCCTCACCCCTCCACTCCACCTCCAATAGGAATGCCAACTAACAGGGTTCCTCTGTCATCTCTCCTCCCAAAGCTGAGCATCAGACACCACGTACAATTTTTTAAGTCTTTGGTATGACTTGATCAGGGTCACACTTAAACCACCAACCTCACGAATTCAGAGTGGGTGCTCCAACCACAACTTTACTGAAACTGGTTAATGTATTCAAAGAAAAGATCAATTACAGCAATGGAACCATCAGAAGGAACCGGAATAGGCAATGATGGAACCATCAGAAGGAACCGGAATAGGCAATGATGGAGTCATCAGGAGGAATCGGGATCGGATTCGGGTTTCAGCTGCTACTCCTCTACCCTCAAACCCATCCAGGCACAGCCAAGTGAGCCTCATTCAAAAACAATTGGGAAGAGATAACCTATCCAGAGACAGATAGATAAAGAAAGAGAGAAACAGTAAAATAAAGCAATAAAAAAGAAACAAATAAATGAAGAGTAAAAAACACGCGCGCACGCACGCACGCACGCACGCACGCACGCACGCACGCACACACGCACACACGCACACACACGCCAAAAGCACATCGAAAACACACACCTGCTTGGAAAATAGCTTCTTCCTTCTGCTTGGAAATCAGCCAACATCACATTACATAAAGAAGGTGCAACAATTGATCACCTTAACTACAGACCAATTGGTCTCATTACTTCCAATCATCAGCAAGCTATGGAATCCATCATCGCAGTTCACACAAAATCATTCCTTTTCTCCAACAGCCTCATCTCAGATCATCAATTCAGATTCAGACCTGGAAACTCTACCTTGGACGTGCTGCTTCTACTCTCACAACAATGGTGGAGGCCCTCAATATCAGACATGAGATCAGGACCTTCTCTCTGGAGATATCTCGAGCTTTTGATACAGTCCGGCATCCTGCCTTGTTCTCCAAACTGTCTGCCTGTGGAATCCAAGGCCAAAACCACTCTTGGATTACTGACTTCCTCCACTCTTGGAGACAACATGTGGCTCAACAGAACCCTTTCATCTCCTCTCCCTGTCAAGGCTGTAGTCGCCCGAGGAAGTGTTCTAGGCCCAAGATTATTCCTAATCTTCATCAATGATCTCATTGACTCTCTGGAAAAAATTATCTTTGCAGATGACTCCACTCTCTTCTGTGACATCTCTCATCCTTCAGAGGCAGACTGCAGCCTCTTCCCTCTCATCAGACCTTGACAAAATCACAATGTGATCAAGCACTTGGAATATGTCTTTCAATCTTGAGAAATCCCACACATTCTCTCTGTCTCTCTGCCTCTCTGAAAGGACCATACTGCAAACCCTCCCATCCACTTTCTCAATAACCCTCTCAAGGAGGTTTGGTCAATCAAGCTCTCACTCTCAGCCATGATATCTCTTGAAGAAGCCACATTTCAAAGTTGGCCTCCAAAGCCAGATGCCGACTGGGCATCCTCCATCCTGCAAAGTCATTCTGTGGAGCACATGAGCTCCGATCCACCTGCAAGGCTTTCATCCACAGCTCGATGTAATACTGCTCTCCACTATGGTTGGCTCTACTGCCTCAAATATTGCTCTGCTTGACGCCATAGAAACAAAGGGCTTCAATGTCATTGTAATCTCTCACGATGAAGCTGAGTCTATGGGCCTATCATGTCACCATCGGCAACAGGTGGGTGGTCTCTCTGTCTTCTTCTGCCTCATTTCTGGTCATGCACCCTCTGCCCTCTCATGCTTTGGCTTCCCCAGGTATCTGAGGGACCCACATGGTTCACCAACCATTCATTTATTCCTCTTTTTTTTTTCCACCCATGGAACCACCTTCCACACTCTTCATTCTCATTCTTCCATACAGGTCTTCAAATCAGCCGTTCAACATCATCTCAGATCATCCTGCATACAAAGACATGATGAAGACTGCCACCATGAAGCCACCCTCCACCCCTCCCAAATTTATGCTCATGTATCCATCTTATACACACTTTGCATTATACCCTACACCAACCTCATCATGACCTGCATCCCTTGTTTGTCCATCTCCATATACTTTCTCTCTCCACCCTGCTATTGGTGTGTCCCCTTTCTCCTCCTGCTCCCTTTGTTATATCGTGTCCTGATCTGTGTCCTCGCTCTTCCACGAGCAATGAGCATGCAAAAAATTCTTTTAAAAGACATTGGAAAGCGCGCGCGTGCGCGCGCGCACACACACACACACACACACACACACACACACACACACACACACACACACACACACACACACACACACACACACACACACACACACACACACACACACACACACACACACACACACACACACACACCAAAATGAACATATGCAAAAACACACATACCAAAACACATGCACACACCAAAACGAACACATGGAAAAACACACACACACACACACACACACACACACACACACACACCAAAACGAACACATGCAAACATACACACCAAAACGAACACATGCAAAAAACACACACACCAAAACACATGCACACACACACACCAAAATGAACACATGCAAAAACACACATACCAAAACACATGCACACACCAAAACGAACACATGCAAAGAACAGAAACACCAAAACGAACACATGAAAAAAACACACCCCAAAACACATGCACACACCAAAATGAACACATGCAAACAACAGAAACACCAAAACGAACACATGAAAAAAAACACCCCAAAACACATGCACACACCAAAATGAACACATGCAAACAACACACACCCCAAAAGGAACACATGCAAAAACACACACACCAAAACAAACACGTGCAAACACACACCAAACCAACACACAGACACACACCAAAACGAACACACACACACCAAAACGAACACATGCAAACACACACACACCAAAACAAACACATGCAAAAAACATACAAACCAAAACGAATACATGCCAACACACACACACACACCAAAACAGACACATGCAAAAACACACACACACCAAAACAAACACATGTAAAAACACACACAAGCTAAAACACACACACCAAAACAAACATATGCTAAAACACACACACCAAAACAAACATACTAAAACACACACAGACACACACATGACAATCACATGCTAAAAACAGACACACGCACACCAAAACAAGCACGTGCTAAAAAAAACACACACCAAAGCAAACATGCTAAAACACACACCAAAACAAGCACATTCAAAAACACACACACCAAAAGAAGCACATGCAAAAACACACACACCAAAACAAACATGCTAAAAACACACACACCAAAACAAGCACAACCAAAAAAAAAAAATAAAAACATGCTAAAAAACACACACACACCAAAACAAACATGCTACAACACACACACACACACACACACACACACACACACACACACCAAAACAAACGTGCTAAAACACACACACCAAAATAAGCAAATGCTAAAAAAACAGACCAAAACAAACATGCTAAAACACACACACACCAAAACAAGCACATGCTAAAAAAAAACACACACACACACACCAAAACAAACGTGCTAAAACACACACACCAAAACAAACATGCTAAAACGGACACACCAAAACAAGCACATGCTAAAAAACACACACCCCAAAACAAACACATGCTGAAACACACACCAATAGAGACACATGCTAAAACACACACACACACACACGCCAAGAGAGACACAGGGTAAAACACACACACCAAAACAAACACATGCAAAAACACACACATGCAAAAACACACACATGCAAAAAGACACACACCAAAACATACACATCCTAAAACACACACACACATGTTAAAACACACACACCAAAATAAACACATGCAAACACACACACCAAAACAAACACATGCTAAAACACACACCAAAAGAAACACATGTTAAAACACACACCAAAACAAACATGTTAAAACACACACACACCAAAAAAACACATGCAAACACACAAACACCAAAACAAACACATGCTAAAAAAACACACACCAAAACAAACATGCTAAAACACACACACCAAAACAAGCACATGCTAAACACACACACACCAAAACAAACATGTTAAAACACACACCAAAACAAACAGATGTTAAAACACACCAAAATAAAGACATGCACACACCCACACACACCAAAACAGACACATGCTAAAACACACACACCAAAACAAACAGATGTTAAAACACACCAAAATAAAGACATGCATACACCCACACACACCAAAACGGACACATGCTAAAACACACACACCAAAACAAACACATGCTAAAACACACACACCAAAACAAACACATGCTAAAACACACACACCAAAACGAATACATGCCAACACACACAACAAAACAAACGCATGCTAAAGCACACACCAAAACAAACACATGTAAAAACACACACCAAAACAAACATGTTAAAACACACACCAAAATAAACACATGCAAACACACACACCAAAACAAACACATGCTAAAACACACCAAAATGAACATGCAAAAACACACCAAAAGACATGCACACACCAAAACGAACACATGCAAAAACACACACACACACCAAAACAAACACGTGCAAACACACACCAAACCAACACACACACCAAAACAAACACACACACCAAAACGAACACATGCAAACAACACACACACACCAAAACGAATACATGCCAACACACACACACACACACACACACACACACACACACACACACACACCAAAACAGACACATGCAAAAACACACACACGCTAAAACACACACACCAAAACACACACATGCTAAAACACACACACCAAAACAAACACATGCTAAAACACACACCAAAAGAAACATGTTAAAACACACACCAAAAGAAACATGTTAAAACACACACCAAAACAAACATGTTAAAACACACAGCAAAACAAACATGTTAAAACACACACCAAAACAAACATGTTAAAACACACACACACACCAAAATAAACACATGCAAACACAAACACGAAAACAAACACATGCTAAAAAACACACACACACACCAAAACAAACGTGCTAAAACACACACACACCAAAACAAGCACATGCTAAACACACACACCAAAACAAACACATGTTAAAACACACACCAAAACAAACAGATGTTAAAACACACACACCAACATAAAGACATGCATACACCCACACACACCAAAACAGACACATGCTAAAACACACACACCAAAATAAACACATGTTAAAACACACCAAAACAAACGCATGCTAAAACACACACCAAAACGAATACATGCCAACACACACAAAACAAACGCATGCTAAAACACACCAAAACAAACACATGTAAAAGCACACACCAAAACAAACATGTTAAAACACACCAAAATAAACACATGCAAACAGACACCAAAACAGACACATGCTAAAACACACACCAAAACAGACATGCTAAAACACACACCAAAACAAAGACATGCTAAAACACACACCAAAACAAAGACATGCTAAAACACACCAAAACGAACATGCTAAAACACACACCAAAACGAACATATGCTAAAACGCACACACCAAAACAAACATGCTAAAACACAAACCAAAACAAACACATGTTAAAACACACACACACCAAAACAAACACATGCAAACACACACACACACACCAAAATAAAAACATGCTAAAACACACGAAAATGAACACATGCAAAAACACACATACCAAAACACATGCACACACCAAAACAAACACATGCAAACAACACACACCCCAAAACGAACACATGCAAAAAACACACACACCAAAACAAACACGTGCAAACACACACCAAACCAACACACACACACACGGAAACGAACACACACACCAAAACAAACACATGCAAAAAACGTACAAACCAAAACGAATACATGCCCACACACAAACACACCAAAACAGACACATGCAAAAACACACACACACCAAAACAAACATGCAAAAACACACACATGCTAAAACACACACACCAAAACAAACACATGCGAAAACACCCACACCAAAACAAACATAGTAAAACACACACGGACACACACATGACAATCACATGCTAAAAACAGACACACGCACACCAAAACAAGCACGTGCTAAAAAAAACACACACACCAAAACAAACATGCTAAAGCACACACCAAAACAAGCACATGCAAAAACACACACACCAAAACAAACATACTAAAACACACACACGATAATCACATGCTAAAAACACACACCAAAACAAACACATGCTAAAAAAAACACACACACACCAAAACAAACATGCTAAAACACACACACACCAAAACAAGCACATGCTAAAAAAAACCACAAACACACACCGAAACAAATGTGCTAAAACAAACACACCAAAATAAGCACATGATAAAAAACACACATACCAAAACAAACATGCTAAAACACACACACCAAAACAAGCACATGCTAAAAAAAAAACACACACACACACCAAAACAAACGTGCTAAAACACACACACCAAAACAAACATGCTAAAACACACACACCAAAACAAGCACATGCTAAAAAACACACCCCAAAACACATGCTAAAACACACACCAAAACGAACACATGTTAAAACACACACACCAATAGAGACACATGCCAAAACAAACACATGCAAAAACACACACATGCAAAACAGACACATGCTAAAACACACACCAATAGAGACACATGCTAAAACACACACACCAATAGAGACACATGCTAAAACACACACACCAAAACAAACATGCAAAAACACACACATGCAAAAAGACACACATGCAAAACAGACATCCTAAAACACACACCAAAAACACATGTTAAAACACACACACACCAAAATAAACACATGCAAACACACACACACACACACCAAAACAAACACATGCTAAAACACACACCAAAAGAAACATGTTAAAACACACATCAAAACAAACATGTTAAAACACACACACACACCAAAATAAACACATGCAAACACACAAACACCAAAACAAACACATGCTAAAAAAACACACACCAAAACAAACGTGCTAAAACACACACACCAAAACAAGCACATGCTAAACACACACACCAAAACAAACACATGTTAAAACACACCAAAACAAACAGATGTTAAAACACACCAAAATAAAGACATGCATACACCCACACACACTAAAACAGACACATGCTAAAACACACACACCAAAACAAACACATGCTAAAACACACACAGCAAAACAAACACATGCTAAAACACACACACCAAAACGAACAGATGTTAAAACACAACAAAACAAACGCATGCTAAAAGACACACCAAAACGAATACATGCCAACACACACAACAAAACAAACGCATGCTAAAGCACACACCAAAACAAACACATGTAAAAACACACACCAAAACAAACATGCTAAAACACACACACCAAAACAAGCACATGCTAAAAAAAAAAAACCACAAACACACACCGAAACAAATGTGCTAAAACACACACACCAAAATAAGCACATGCTAAAAAACACACATACCAAAACAAACATGCTAAAACACACACACCAAAACAAGCACATGCTAAAAAAAAAAACACACACACACACACCAAAACAAACGTGCTAAAACACACACACCAAAACAAACATGCTAAAACACACACACCAAAACAAGCACATGCTAAAAAACACACCCCAAAACAAACACATGCTAAAACACACACCAAAACGAACACATGTTAAAACACACACACCAATAGAGACACATGCCAAAACAAACACATGCAAAAACACACACATGCAAAACAGACACATGCTAAAACACACACCAATAGAGACACATGCTAAAACACACACACCAATAGAGACACGTGCTAAAACACACACACCAAAACAAACATGCAAAAACACACACATGCAAAAACACACACATGCAAAAAGACACACACCAAAACAGACATCCAAAAACACACACCAAAAACACATGTTAAAACACACACACACCAAAATAAACACATGCAAACACACACACACACACACCAAAACAAACACATGCTAAAACACACACCAAAAGAAACATGTTAAAACACACATCAAAACAAACATGTTAAAACACACACACACACACCAAAATAAACACATGCAAACACACAAACACCAAAACAAACACATGCTAAAAAAACACACACCAAAACAAACGTGCTAAAACACACACACCAAAACAAGCACATGCTAAACACACACACCAAAACAAACACATGTTAAAACACACACCAAAACAAACAGATGTTAAAACACACCACAATAAAGACATGCATACACCCACACACACCAAAACAGACACATGCTAAAACACACACACCAAAACAAACAGATGTTAAAACACACCAAAATAAAGACATGCATACACCCACACACACCAAAACAGACACATGCTAAAACACACACACCAAAACAAACACATGCTAAAACACACACACCAAAACGAACACATGTTAAAACACAACAAAACAAACGCATGCTAAAACACACACCAAAACGAATACATGCCAACACACACAACAAAACAAACGCATGCTAAAGCACACACCAAAACAAACACATGTAAAAATACACACCAAAACAAACATGTTAAAACACACACCAAAATAAACACATGCAAACACACACACCAAAACAAACATGCTAAAACACACCAAAATGAACATGCAAAAACACACACCAAAAGACATGCACACACCAAAACGAACACATGCAAAAATACACACACACCAAAAACGAACACATGCAAACCACACACCAAAACGAACACATGCAAACATACACACCAAAAGGAACACATGCAAAAAACACACACACCAAAATGAACACATGCAAAAACACATACCAAAACACATGCACACACCAAAACGAACACATGCAAACAACAGAAATACCAAAATGAAAACATGAAAAACACATACCAAAACACATGCACACACCAAAACGAACACATGCAAACAACACACACCCCAAAACAAACACATACTAAAACACACACCAAAAGAAACATGTTAAAACACACACCAAAACAAACATGTTAAAACACACACACACATACACACACACACACCAAAATAAACACATGCAAACACAAACACCAAAACAAACACATGCTAAAAACACACACACACCAAAACAAACGTGCTAAAACACACACACCAAAACAAGCACATGCTAAACACACACACCAAAACAAACATGTTAAAACACACCAAAACAAACAGATGTTAAAACACACACACCAACATAAAGACATGCATACACCCACACACACCAAAACAGACATGCTAAAACACACACACCAAAATAAACACATGCTAAAACACACACCAAAACGAACACATGTTAAAACACACCAAAACAAACGCATGCTAAAACACACACCAAAACAAACACATGTAAAAGCACACACCAAAACAAACATGTTAAAACACACCAAAATAAACACATGCAAACAGACACCAAAACAGACATGCTAAAACACACACCAAAACAGACATGCTAAAACACACACCAAAACAAAGACATGCTAAAACACACACCAAAACGTACATGCTAAAACACACACCAAAACGAACATATGGTAAAACGCACACACCAAGACAAACATGCTAAAACACAAACCAAAACGAACACAAGTTAAAACACACACACACCAAAACAAACACATGCAAACACACACACACCAAAATAAAAACACATGCTAAAACACACACGAAAATGAACACATGCAAAAACACACATACCAAAACACATGCACACACCAAAACAAACACATGCAAACAACACACACCCCAAAACGAACACATGCAAAAAACACACACCAAAACAAACACGTGCAAACACACACCAAACCAACACACACACACCAAAACGAACACACACACCAAAACAAACACATGCAAAAAACATACAAACCAAAACGAATACATGCCCACACACAAACACACCAAAACAGACACATGCAAAAACACACACACCAAAACAAACACATGCAAAAACACACACATGCGAAAACACCCACACCAAAACAAACATACTAAAACACACACAGACACACACATGACAATCGAATACTAAAAACAGACACATGCACACCAAAACAAGCATGTGCTAAAAAAAACACACCAAAACAAACATGCTAAAGCACACACCAAAACAAGCACATGCAAAAACACACACACCAAAACAAACATACTAAAACACACAAACGATAAACACATGCTAAAAACACCCCAAAACAAACACATGCTAAAAAAAACACACACCAAAACAAACATGCTAAAACACACACACACCAAAACAAGCACATGCTAAAAAAAAAAACACAAACACACACCGAAACAAATGTGCTAAAACACACACCAAATAAGCACATGCTAAAAAACACACATACCAAAACAAACATGCTAAAACACACACACCAAAACAAGCACATGCTAAAAAAAACAAAAAAAACACACACACCAAAACAAACGTGCTAAAACACACACACCAAAACAAACATGCTAAAACACACACCAAAACAAGCACATGCTAAAAAACACACACCCCAAAACAAACACATGCTAAAACACACACCAAAACGAACACATGTTAAAACACACACACCAATAGAGACACATGCAAAAACACACACATGCAAAACAGACACATGCTAAAACACACACCAATAGAGACACATGCTAAAACACACACCAATAGAGACACATGCTAAAACACACACACCAAAACAAACATGCAAAAACACACACATGCAAAAACACACACATGCAAAAAGACACACCAAAACAGACACATCCTAAAACACACACCAAAACAAACACATGTTAAAACACACACCAAAATACACATGCAAACACACACACACCAAAACAAACACATGCTAAAACACACACCAAAAGAAACACATGTTAAAACACACACCAAAACAAACATGTTAAAACACACACCAAAATAAACACATGCAAACACACACACACCAAAACAAACACATGCTAAAACACACACCAAAAGAAACACATGTTAAAACACACACCAAAACAAACATGTTAAAACACACACACACCAAAATAAACACATGCAAACACACAAACACCAAAACAAACACATGCTAAAAAACACACCAAAACAAACGTGCTAAAACACACACACCAAAACAAGCACATGCTAAACACACACACCAAAACAAACACATGTTAAAACACACACCAAAACAAACAGATG
Organism: Eptatretus burgeri; assembly: GCF_056783735.1. NCBI lineage: Eukaryota > Metazoa > Chordata > Myxini > Myxiniformes > Myxinidae > Eptatretus > Eptatretus burgeri. Next base: position 36,053,033 of record NC_140963.1, on the reverse strand, counting down.
TTAAAACACACCAAAATAAAGACATGCATACACCCACACACACTAAAACAGACACATGCTAAAACACGCACACCAAAACAAACACATGCTAAAACACACACAGCAAAACAAACACATGCTAAAACACACACAGCAAAACAAACACATGCTAAAACACACACACCAAAACGAACACATGTTAAAACACAACAAAACAAACGCATGCTAAAACACACACCAAAACGAATACATGCCAACACACACAACAAAACAAACGCATGCTAAAGCACACACCAAAACAAACACATGTAAAAACACACACCAAAACAAACATGTTAAAACACACACCAAAATAAAAACATGCAGACACACACCAAAACAAACACATGCTAAAACACACCAAAATGAACATGCAAAAACACACACCAAAAGACATGCACACACCAAAACGAACACATGCAAAAACACACACACCAAAACGAACACATGCAAACCACACCAAAACGAACACATGCAAACATACACACCAAAAGGAACACATGCAAAAACACACACCAAAATGAACACATGCAAAAACACACATACCAAAACACATGCACACACCAAAACGAAAACATGAAAAAACACATACCAAAACACATGCACACACCAAAACGAACACATGCAAACAACACACACCCCAAAACGAACACATGCAAAAAACACACACCAAAACAAACACATGCTAAAAAAACACACACACCAAAACAAACGTGCTAAAACACACACACCAAAACAAACACATGCCAACACACACAACAAAACAAACGCATGCTAAAGCACACACCAAAACAAACACATGTAAAAACACACACCAAAACAAACATGTTAAAACACACACCAAAATAAAAACATGCAAACACACCAAAACAAACACATGCTAAAACACACGAAAATGAACATGCAAAAACACACACCAAAAGACATGCACACACCAAAACGAACACATGCAAAAACACACACACACACCAAAACGAACACATGCAAACCACACCAAAACGAACACATGCAAACATACACACCAAAAGGAACACATGCAAAAAACACACACACCAAAATGAACACATGCAAAAACACACATACCAAAACACATGCACACACCAAAACGAAAACATGAAAAAACACATAACAAAACACATGCACACACCAAAACGAACACATGCAAACAACACACACCCCAAAATGAACACATGCAAAAACACACACCAAAACAAACACATGCTAAAAAACACACCAAAACAAACATGTTAAAACACACACCAAAATAAAAACATGCAAACACACCAAAACAAACACATGCTAAAACACACCAAAATGAACATGCAAAAACACACACCAAAAGACATGCACACACCAAAACGAACACATGCAAAAACACACACACACACCAAAACGAACACATGCAAACATACACACACACCAAAATGAACACATGCAAAAACACACATACCAAAACACATGCACACACCAAAACGAAAACATGAAAAAACACATACCAAAACACATGCACACACACCAAAACGAACACATGCAAACAACACACACCCCAAAACAAACACATACTAAAACACACACCAAAAGAAACATGTTAAAACACACAGCAAAACAAACATGTTAAAACACACACCAAAACAAACATGTTAAAACACACACACACATACACACACACACACCAAAATAAACACATGCAAACACAAACACCAAAACAAACACATGCTAAAAAAACACACACACACCAAAACAAACGTGCTAAAACACACACACCAAAACAAGCACATGCTAAACACACACACCAAAACAAACACATGTTAAAACACACCAAAACAAACAGATATTAAAACACACACACCAACATAAAGACATGCATACACCCACACACACCAAAACAGACATGCTAAAACACACACACCAAAATAAACACATGCTAAAACACACACAACAAAACGAACACATGTTAAAACACACCAAAACAAGCGCATGCTAAAACACAAACCAAAACAAACACATGTAAAAGCACACACCAAAACAAACATGTTAAAACACACCAAAATAAACACATGCAAACAGACACCAAAACAGACATGCTAAAACACACACCAAAACAGACATGCTAAAACACACACCAAAACAAAGACATGCTAAAACACACACCAAAACGAACATGCTAAAACACACACCAAAACGAACATATGCTAAAACGCACACACCAAAACAAACATGCTAAAACACAAACCAAAACGAACACATGTTAAAACACACACACACCAAAACAAACACATGCAAACACACACACACCAAAATAAAAACACATGCTAAAACACACACGAAAATGAACACATGCAAAAACACACATACCAAAACACATGCACACACCAAAACAAACACATGCAAACAACACACAGCCCAAAAGGAACACATGCAAAAAACACACACACCAAAACGAACACACACACCAAAACAAACACATGCAAAAACATACAAACCAAAACGAATACATGCCCACACACAAACACACCAAAACAGACACATGCAAAAACACACACACCAAAACAAACACATGCAAAAACACACACATGCGAAAACACCCACACCAAAACAAACATACTAAAACACACAGACACACACATGACAATCGCATACTAAAAACAGACACATGCACACCAAAACAAGCATGTGCTAAAAAAAACACACCAAAACAAACATGCTAAAGCACACACCAAAACAAGCACATGCAAAAACACACACACACCAAAACAAACATACTAAAACACACACACGATAAACACATGCTAAAAACACACCAAAACACGCACATGCTAAAAAAAACACACACCAAAACAAACTTGCTAAAACACACACACACCAAAACAAGCACATGCTAAAAAAAAAACACAAACACACACCGAAACAAATGTGCTAATACACACACACCAAATAAGCACATGCTAAAAAACACACATACCAAAACAAACATGCTAAAACACACACACCAAAACAAGCACATGCTAAAAAATAAAAAATTAAAAACACACACACCAAAACAAACGTGCTAAAACACACACACCAAAACAAACATGCTAAAACACACACCAAAACAAGCACATGCTAAAAAACACACCCCAAAACAAACACATGCTAAAACACACACCAAAACGAACACATGTTAAAACACACACACCAATAGAGACACATGCAAAAACACACACATGCAAAACAGACACATGCTAAAACACACACCAATAGAGACACATGCTAAAACACACACCAATAGAGACACATGCTAAAACACACACACCAAAACAAACATGCAAAAACACACACATGCAAAAAGACACACCAAAACAGACACATCCTAAAACACACACCAAAACAAACACATGTTAAAACACACCAAAATACACATGCAAACACACACACACCAAAACAAACACATGCTAAAACACACACCAAAAGAAACACATGTTAAAACACACACCAAAACAAACATGTTAAAACACACACCAAAATAAACACATGCAAACACACACACACCAAAACAAACACATGCTAAAACACACACCAAAAGAAACACATGTTAAAACACACACCAAAACAAACATGTTAAAACACACACACCAAAATAAACACATGCAAACACACAAACACCAAAACAAACACATGCTAAAAAACACACCAAAACAAACGTGCTAAAACACACACACCAAAACAAGCACATGCTAAACACACACACCAAAACAAACACATGTTAAAACACACACCAAAACAAACAGATGTTAAAACACACCAAAATAAAGACATGCATACACCCACACACATCAAAACAGACACATGCTAAAACACACACACCAAAACAAACACATGCTAAAACAGACACAGCAAAACAAACACATGCTAAAACACACACAGCAAAACAAACACATGCTAAAACACACACACCAAAACGAACACACGTTAAAACACAACAAAACAAACGCATGCTAAAACACACACCAAAACGAATACATGCCAACACACACAACAAAACAAACGCATGCTAAAGCACACACCAAAACAAACACATGTAAAAACACACACCATAACAAACATGTTAATACACACACCAAAATAAAAACATGCAGACACACACCAAAACAAACACATGCTAAAACACACCAAAATGAACATGCAAAAACACACACCAAAAGACATGCACACACCAAAACGAACACATGCAAAAACACACACACACCAAAACGAACACATGCAAACCACACCAAAACGAACACATGCAAACATACACAGCAAAAGGAACACATGCAAAAAACACACACACCAAAATGAACACATGCAAAAACACACATACCAAAACACATGCACACACCAAAACGAAAACATGAAAAAACACATACCAAAACACATGCACACACCAAAACGAACACATGCAAACAACACACACCCCAAAACGAACACATGCAAAAAACACACACCAAAACAAACACATGCTAAAAAACACACACACCAAAACAAACGTGCTAAAACACACACACCAAAACAAACACATGCCAACACACACAACAAAACAAACGCATGCTAAAGCACAGACCAAAACAAACACATGTAAAAACACACACCAAAACAAACATGTTAAAACACACACCAAAATAAAAGCATGCAAACACACCAAAACAAACACATGCTAAAACACACCAAAATGAACATGCAAAAACACACCAAAAGACATGCACACACCAAAACGAACACATGCAAAAACACACACACACACCAAAACGAACACATGCAAACCACACCAAAACGAACACATGCAAACATACACACCAAAAGGAACACATGCAAAAAACACACACACCAAAATGAACACATGCAAAAACACACATACCAAAACACATGCACACACCAAAACGAAAACATGAAAAAACACATACCAAAACACATGCACACACCAAAACGAACACATGCAAACAACACATGCAAAAAACACACACCAAAACAAACACATGCTAAAAAACACACCAAAACAAACATGTTAAAACACACACCAAAATAAAAACATGCAAACACACCAAAACAAACACATGCTAAAACACACCAAAATGAACATGCAAAAACACACACCAAAAGACATGCACACACCAAAACGAACACATGCAAAAACACACACACACACCAAAACGAACACATGCAAACCACACCAAAACGAACACATGCAAACATACACACCAAAAGGAACACATGCAAAAACACACACACCAAAATGAACACATGCAAAAACACACATACCAAAACACATGCACACACCAAAACGAAAACATGAAAAAACACATACCAAAACACATGCACACACACCAAAACGAACACATGCAAACAACACACACCCCAAAACGAACACATGCAAAAAACACACACCAAAACAAACATGCTAAAAACACAAAACCAAAACAAACACATGTTAAAACACACACCAAAACAAACCAACATAAAGACATGCATACACCCACACACACCAAAACAGACACATGCTAAAACACACACACCAAAATAAACACATGTTAAAACACACCAAAACAAACGCATGCTAAAACACACACCAAAACAAACATGTTAAAACACACCAAAATAAAGACATGCAAACAGACATCAAAGCAGACACATGCTAAGACACACACCAAAACAGACATGCTAAAACACACACCAAAACAAAGACATGCTAAAACACACACCAAAACGAACATGCTAAAACACACACCAAAACGAACATATGCTAAAACGCACACCAAAACAAACATGCTAAAACACAAACCAAAACGAACACATGTTAAAACACACACACACACCAAAACGAACACATGCAAACACACACACACACACACACCAAAATAAAAACACATGCTAAAACACACGAAAATGAACACATGCAAAAACACACATACCAAAACACATGCACACACCAAAACAAACACATGCAAACAACACACACCCCAAAACGAACACATGCAAAAAACACACACACCAAAACAAACACGTGCAAACACACACCAAACCAACACACACACACCAAAACGAACACACACACCAAAACAAACACATGCAAAAAAACATACAAACCAAAACGAATACATGCCCACACACAAGCACACCAAAACAGACACATGCAAAAACACACACACACCAAAACAAACACTTGCAAAAACACACACATGCTAAAACACACACACCAAAACAAACACATGCGAAAACACCCACACCAAAACAAACATACTAAAACACACACAGACACGCGCATGACAATCGCATACTAAAAACACACACGCACATCAAAACAAGCACGTGCTAAAAAAAACACCAAAACAAACATGCTACAGCACACACCAAAGCAAGCACATGCAAAAACACACACACCAAAACAAACATACTAAAACACACACACGATAATCACATGCTAAAAACACACACCAAAACAAACACATGCTAAAAAAAACACACACACCAAAACAAACATGCTAAAACACACACACACCAAAACAAGCACATGCTAAAAAAAAAAAACACAAACACACACCGAAACAAATGTGCTAAAACACACACACCAAAACAAGCACATGCTAAAAAACACACCCCAAAACAAACACATGCTAAAACACACACCAAAACGAACACATGTTAAAACACACACACCAATAGAGACACATACCAAAACAAACACATGCAAAAACACACACAGGCAAAACAGACACATGCTAAAACACACACCAAAACAAACACATGTTAAAACCCACACAGCAAAGCAAACACATGCTAAAACACACCAAAACAAACACATGTTAAAACACACACCAAAACACATGTTAAAACACACACCAAAACAAACATGTTAAAACACACACACACACACCAAAATAAACACATGCAAACACACAAACACCAAAACAAACACATGCTAAAAAAACACACACAGCAAAACAAACGTGCTAAAACACACACACCAAAAAAGCACATGCTAAACACACACACCAAAATAAAGACATGCATACACCCACACACACCAAAACAGACACATGCTACAACACACACACCAAAACAAACATTCTAAAACACACACCAAAACAAACACATGCTAAAACAAACACATGCTCAAACACATGCTAAAACACACACCAAATCAAACACATGCTAAAACACACACACCAAAACAGACATGCTAAAACACACACACCAAAACAAAGACATGCTAAAACACACACACCAAAACAAACTCATGCTAAAACACACACACCAAAACAAACACATGCTAAAAAAAACACACACACACCAAAACAAACGTGCTAACACACACACACACACACACACCAAAACAAGCACATGCTAAAAACTCACCAAAACAAGCACATGCTAAAAACACACACACCAAAACAAATGTGCTAAAACACACACACCAAAACAAACATGCTAAAACACACACCAAAACGAATACATGCCAACACATACCAAAACGAACGCATGCTAAAACACATACCAAAAAAACACATGTAAAAACACACACCAAAACAAACATGTTAAAACACACACCAAAATAAACACATGCAACACACACACCAAAACAGACATGCTAAAACACACACACCAAAACAGACACATGCTAAAACACACACACCAAAACAAAGACATGCTAAAACACACACACACCAAAACAAACTCATGCTAAAACACACATACCAAAACAAACACATGCTAAAAAACACACACCCCAAAACAAACACATGCTAAAACACACACCAAAACGAACACATGTTAAAACACACACACACCAATAGAGACACATACCAAAACAAACACATGCAAAAACACACACCAAAACAAACACATGTTAAAACACACACACATGCAAAACAGACACATGTTAAAACACACACATGCTAAAACACACACCAAAACAAAAACATGTTAAAACACACACACCAAAACAAACACATGTTAAAACACACACACCAAAACAAACACATGCTAAAACACACCAAAACAAACACATGTTAAAACGCACACCAAAACAAACATGTTAAAACACACACACACCAAAATAAACACATGCTAAAAAAACACACACACCAAAACAAACGTGCTAAAACACACACACCAAAACAAACGTGCTAAAACACACACACCAAAACAAACGTGCTAAAACACACACACCAAAAAAGCACATGCTAAACACACACCAAAATAAAGACATGCATACACCCACACACACCAAAACAGACACATGCTACAACACACACACCAAAACAAACATGCTAAAACACACACCAAAACAAACACATGCTAAAGCACACACCAAAACAAACACAGGCTAAAACACACACACACCAAAACAAACACATGCTAAAACACACACCAAAACAAACACATGGTAAAACACACACACCAAAACACATGCTAAAACACACACCAAAACAAACACATGCTAAAACACACACCAAAACAAACACATGCTAAAACACACACCAAAACAAAAACATGTTAAAACACACACACCAAAACAAACACATGTTAAAACACACACCAAAACAAACACATGCTAAAACACACCAAAACAAACACATGTTAAAACGCACACCAAAACAAACATGTTAAAAGACACACACACCAAAATAAACACATGCTAAAAAACACACACACCAAAACAAACGTGCTAAAACACACACACCAAAACAAACGTGCTAAAACACACACACCAAAACAAACGTGCTAAAACACACACACCAAAAAGCACATGCTAAACACACACCAAAATAAAGACATGCATACACCCACACACACCAAAACAGACACATGCTACAACACACACACCAAAACAAACATGCTAAAACACACACCAAAACAAACACATGCTAAAGCACACACCAAAACAAACACATGCTAAAACACACACACCAAAACAAACACATGCTAAAACACACACACCAAAACAAACACATGCTAAAACACACACACCAAAACAAAGACATGCTAAAACACACACACCAAAACAAAGACATGCTAAAACACACACACCAAAACAAACTCATGCTAAAACACACACACCAAAACAAACACATGCTAAAAACACACACCAAAACAAACGTGCTAACACACACACACACACCAAAACAAGCACATGCTAAAAAACTCACCAAAACAAGCACATGCTAAAAACACACACACCAAAACAAACATGCTAAAACACACACCAAAACGAATACATGCCAACACATACCAAAACGAACGCATGCTAAAACACATACCAAAAAAAACACATGTAAAAACACACACCAAAACAAACATGTTAAAACACACACCAAAATAAACACATGCAACACACACACCAAAACAGACATGCTAAAACACACACACCAAAACAGACATGCTAAAACACACACACCAAAACAAAGACATGCTAAAACACACACACACCAAAACAAACTCATGCTAAAAAACACACACCCCAAAACAAACACATGCTAAAACACACACCAAAACGAACACATGTTAAAACACACACACACCAATAGAGACACATACCAAAACAAACACATGCAAAAACACACACCAAAACAAACACATATTAAAACACACACACATGCAAAACAGACATGTTAAAACACACACATGCTAAAACACACACCAAAACAAAAACATGTTAAAACACACACACCAAAACAAACACATGTTAAAACACACACACCAAAACAAACACATGCTAAAACACACCAAAACAAACACATGTTAAAACGCACACCAAAACAAACATGTTAAAACACACACACACCAAAATAAACACATGCTAAAAAAAACACACACCAAAACAAACGTGCTAAAACACACACACCAAAACAAACGTGCTAAAACACACACACCAAAACAAACGTGCTAAAACACACACACCAAAAAAGCACATGCTAAACACACACCAAAATAAAGACATGCATACACCCACACACACCAAAACAGACACATGTTACAACACACACACCAAAACAAACACATGCTAAAGCACACACCAAAACAAACACATGCTAAAACACACACACACCAAAACAAACACATGCTAAAACACACACCAAAACAAACACATGCTAAAACACACACACCAAAACAAACACATGCTAAAACACACACACCAAAACAAACACATGCTAAAACACACACCAAAACAAAGACATGCTAAAACACACACACCAAAACAAACTCATGCTAAAACACACACCAAAACAAACACATGCTAAAAAAACACACACCAAAACAAACGTGCTAACACACACACACACACCAAAACAAGCACATGCTAAAAAACTCACCAAAACAAGCACATGCTAAAAAACACACACACCAAAACAAATGTGCTAAAACACACACACCAAAACAAGCACATGCTAAAAAACACACACCAAACCAAACATGTCAAAACACACACCAAAATAAACACATGCAAACACACACACACCAAAACAGACACATGCTAAAACACACACACCAAAACAAAGACATGCTAAAACACACACACCAAAACAAACTCATGCTAAAACACACACACCAAAACAAACACATGCTAAAACACACACACCAAAACAAACACATGCTAAAACACACACACCAAAACGAACACATATTAAAACACACACACCAAAACAAACATGCTAAAACACACACACCAAAACAAACATGCTAAAACACACACACCAAAACAAATACATACCAACACACACCAAAACAAACGCATGCTAAAACACACACCAAAACAAACACATGCTAAAATACACACACCAAAACGAATACATGCCAACACACATACCAAAACGAACGCATGCTAAAACACACCAAAACAAACACATGTAAAAACACACACCAAAACAAACACATGCAAACACACACCAAAACAGACATGCTAAAACACACCAAAACAGACACATGCTAAAACACACACACCAAAACAAAGACATGCTAAAACACACACACCAAAACAAACTCATGCTAAAACACACACACCAAAACAAACACATGCTAAAACACACACACCAAAACGAACACATGTTAAAACACACACCAAAACAAACATGCTAAAACACACACCATATCAAACATGCTAAAACACACACACCAAAACAAATACATACCAACACACACACCAAAACAAACGCATGCTAAAACACACACCAAAACACACACAGACCAAAACGAACACATGTTAAAACACACACCAAAACAAACACATGCTGAAACACACAAACCAAAACGAACACATGTTAAAACACACACACCAAAACAAACATGCTAGAACACACACACCAAAACGAACAAAAGCTGAAACGTACACATCCCACCTTTCTCGACTTCACGCTGTCGAAACCAGGGCTTTTAAGATCATTGGCATCTCCCGCAATGAAGCTGAGTCTTTGGGCCTCTCACTCAATCACCGCAGGTTGGTCGGTGGTCTTTCTGTCTTCTACCGACTCCTCTCCAGCCTTGCCCCCCCTGTTATCTCTGCGATTTGTCCCCACCACATTTCCACAGGGCGCTCAAGGTCCGCCAACAACCCCCTTCTGGTAAAACTACCAAAATCACGAATCACTGCTCATCTTCACTCTTTCATTCATCTTTTTTCCCGCCTTTGGAATAAACTTCCTCACTCTATTCTTTCCCATTCTTCCCTCCAGGCTTTCAAAACAGCTGTTCACCACCACCTCTTATCTTCCCCCATCCAAATCCTCGATCTTTTCTACCCCCGATAATCCACCCAAGCCCACTTCCTTCAATTCTCCTGCTTTCCTTCCTGAAAGTCCCTTTAATGTCCATCTTCCCCTCGCCATGTTCCCCGTCCCATCCCCATCCCTCTCCCTTCCACAGTTCACCTGTGTCTGTTCCCCAATGTTTTGTCCCTTCCACTCCCGCCCCTCTTGTCTCATGCCTCCTTGGTGTGAGTTGTGTGTTAGCTCTCATACGAGCCTCGACCAAGGTATACAAAAAAAAAAAAAAAACACTAAAATAAACTCCAAATAAATGTTTAAAACCTGAGAATGAGAATAGTTTTCAAAAATAACTCGATAATGCAGGACTCAAACGATAATGGAATACGTTTCACAGCGCTTACAATTATAGTTGAAGGTTTATATGAAGATGCATATTTAAGATTTTATCGTGAAGTTCAAGTTGTCAAATGTTTTCAGTAAATTAAATCAGATACAGCACTGTACTTAATTTATAGTCATGAAAATTCACTGAATGTGGAATTTCTTATGACTGATATGTTCAAGATGTTATTTAATAAATAAATCAAATTAAATCAAGAGTTTCCTATCCACAAAATTCTGAACAAAAATGGAACATACATCGTCGTGATTCTGTTTCGAGTGTTGTTGTGGAATTGTGTTTTTGAAATAAACAACAACTTTGGACTACGGTCGTGACTTAATGGGCTCTTCTTGTGTAAGCAGCACGAGGCTTGGGATACATCATTCCTGGGGATGTGGCGATGCTGCTGAATGCCTCCTGAGATGACAGAGCAGGAATGTAGACTTTGGCCATGGTACCGGTATGCAATGTTCTAATCTTTTCAAAGATACCGCAGCATCTTTACTGGGTGAAAGCAACTGCTATCAGATGGTACAGCCAAACTGAGCACTACCCACCTTCCTGAAGTACGGCAAACTCGATGATGCACCACCACTGCTGAAAATTACCAGGACAATAGATTATCGTCTGGCTGGAAGTTAAAACCACACTCGATCGTGTGAAAGCACATACAGCACACTTCAGTCATTATGCCAGCTTGTTGTCGTGGTTAAGAGACTGGCTGGCGATTCCGAAGTTGAGAGTTCAAATCCAGCCGAAAACAGCAGCATGAAGGATTTTTATGTGAAGCTTCTAGAATCTCAGGTTGTATCAGCAGAATTATGATGTTTCTGTGATGATTGTCAGTAAAAATCTGGCTAACAGCTTTAAAAGATTTATCTGAGGGGATAATCTGCTTGGCCTGTCTGTCTGGTCTGTGTGTGGTTCTGGAACACACTTTGTGGTTTTACTCCTCGTCCGCAGAGGGGAATTTGGAATGGGTGACGAGTGATAAACATCACTTCTGATGTGGGAAAGAACACACGCTCGGCAACCAATCGATCGGCAAGTTGGGGAATTGGAAGGTTTTCTTTTTTCCACACAATGCTCACACTGACTCGCGACGTCATCCGCACCGACGCTGTGCCAAGCATTCGTATTACAACCACATCTTACCGCAGAGGAGGCATAAATATCCAAAACTCATTCACAGCGATAACAGGTGTGCTTTTACAGCACTCAAGTTTCACTGCAGTTGAACTGCAATTTCACAAATCGAATGTAACTATAATGTTGTTTATAAAAGGCCCCTTTGTGGCAGAATGGCCAAAACGCTCGAGGTACAAGCACTTGCCTCAGCTGTCTAGCC